>NC_141876.1:554143211-554297035 GCF_056163025.1 Triticum urartu
AATCTGTAGCTAGCGCAAGATCTGGAACCCCAAAAATTCTAAAATAAGTTGCTGGACGTGAGGAATTTATCTATTAATCATCTGCGAAAAGAATTAACTAAATAGCACTTTCCAAATAAAAATGACAGCAGTTCTCGTGAGCGCTAAAGTTTCTGTTTTTTACAGCAAGTTCAACAAGACTTTCCCCAAGTCTTCCCAACGGTTCTACTTGGCACAGACACTAATTAAACACAAAAAACACAACCAAAACAGAGGCTAAATAATTTATTTATTGAATAACAGTAGGGAAAAATATTGGGTTGTCTCCCAACAAGCGCTTTTCTTTAAAGCCTTTTTAGCTAGGCATTGATAATTTTAATGATGCTCACATGAAAGACAAGAATTGAAGCACAAAGAGAGCATCATAAAATATGTGACAAACACATCTAAGTCTAACATACTTCTGATGCATAGGCATCTTATAGGCAAACAAATTATCATGGCAAGCAAAAACTAGCATATGAATGGAAGAGGAAAGAAACAATAGTAATCTCAACATAACGAGAGGTAATTTAGTAACATGAAAATTTCTACCACCATATTTTCCTCTCTCATAATAATTACATGTAGGATCACAAGCAAATTCAACAAAATAGCTATCACATAAAATATTTTCAACATGATCCACATACATGAAAGTTGACACTCTTCCAAAATAGTGGGATTAACATTAACTAAAGTCTTGACCTCTTCAAACCCACTTTTATCAAAAACTTCATAAGATTGAACATTATCCAAATATGTGGGATCTAAAGTTGGCACTCTTCCAAACCCACTTTCAGTATTATTGCAAACACTATTATCAATCTCATATTCATCATCGGGAGTAAATAAATTTTCAAGATCAAAAGTAGAATCACCCCAATCATGATCATTGCAACAAGTAGAGGACATAGCAAAACTAGCATCCCCAAGCTTAGGGTTTTGCATATTATTAGCACAATTTACATAAACAGAATTCATAATAAAATCATTGCAATCATGCTTTTTATTCAAAGATCTATCGTGAATTGCTTCATACAGTAATTCATCACACTTTTCAGATTCACGAATTTCAAGCAAAACCTCATAAAGATAATATAGTGCACAAAACTCACTAGCAATTGGTTCATAATAATTGGATCTCTTAAAAAGATTAGCAAGTGGATGAGGATCCATAGATCTTAGGTTCTCTGTTTAGTAATAAATAAACAACTATTCCAACCATACGAGCAAACAAGAAACGGGCAAAAGAGGCAAACGGGAAACAGAGGGAGGATAGAGAGGGAGAGAGCGAATAAAATGGCAAGGGTGAAGTGGGGGAGAGGAAAACGAGAGGCAAATGGCAAATAATGTAATGCGGGAGATAGGGATTGTGATGCGTACTTGGTATGTTGACTTTTGCGCAGATTCCTCGGCAACGGCGCTAGAAATTCTTCTTGCTACCTCTTGAGCACTGCGTTGGATTTCCCCGAAGAGGAGAGGATGATGCAGCAAAGTAGTGTAAGTATTTCCCTCGGTTTTTGAGAACCAAGGTATCAATCCAGTATGAGGCTACATGCGAGTCCCTCGTACCTACACAAAAACAATAGCTCAACGCAACCAACGCGCTTATGGGTTGTCAATCCCTTCACGGTCACTTACGAAAGTGAGATCTGATAGAGATGATAAATAATATTTTTGGTATTTTTGGTATAGAGATGCAAAGTGAAAAGTAAAAGGAAAAGTAAAAGCAAAGCAATAATAAAGTGATGGAGATTGATATAATGAGAAAGAGACCCCGGGGCCATATGTTTGACTAGTGGCTTCTCTCAAGAGCATAAGTATTCTACGGTGGGTGAACAAATTACTGTTGAGCAATTGACAGAATTGAGCATAGTTATGAGAATATCTAGGTATGATCATGTATATAGGCATCATGTCTGAGACAAGCAGACCGACTCCTGCCTGCATCTACTACTATTACTCCACTCATCGACCGCTATCCAGCATGCATCTAGAGTATTAAGTTAAAAACAGAGTAATGCCTTAAGCAAGATGACATGATGTAGAGGGATAGTTTCATGCAATATGATAAAAACCCCATCTTGTTATCCTCGATGGAAACAATACAATATGTGCCTTGCTGCCCCTTTTGTCACTGGGAAAGGACACCGCAAGATCGAACCCAAAGCTAAGCACTTCTCCCATGGCAAGAACAACCAATCTAGTAGGCCAAACCAAACTGATAATTCGAAGAGACTTGCAAAGATAACCAATCATACATAAAAGAATTCAGAGAAGATTCAAATATTATTCATAGATAGGATTGATCATAAACCCACAATTCATCGGTCTCAACAAACACACCGCAAAAAGAAGATTACATTGAATAGATCTCCACGAGAGCGGGGGAGAACATTGTATTGAGATCCAAAAAGAGAGAAGAAGCCATCTAGCTACTAACTATGGACCCGTAGGTCTGAAGTGAGCTACTCACACTTCATCGGAGAGGCTTGCATGATGATGTAGAAGCCCTCCGTGATCGATGCCCCCTCCAGCGGAGCTCTGGAATAGGCCCCAAGATGGGATCTCGTGGATACAGAAAGTTGCGGCGGTGGAATTAGGTTTTTGGCTCCGTATCTGATCATTTGGGGGTACGTGGGTATATATAGGAGGAAGAAGTACATCGGTGGAGCAACAGGGGGCCCACGAGGGTGGGGGCGTGCCTGGTAGGGCAGGGCGCGCCCCCTACCTCGTGGCCTCCTGTTACGTGCCTTGACGTAGGGTCCATGTCTCCTGAGTTGTATTCGATGAGAAAATCACGTTCCCGAAGGTTTCATTCTGTTTGGACTCTATTTGATATTCCTTTTCTTCGAAACCCTAAAACAGGCAAAAAGCAGCAATTCTGGGCTGGGCCTCCGGTTAATAGGTTAGTCCCAAAAATAATATAAAAGTGGATAATAAAGCCCAATAATGTCCAAAACAGTAGATAATATAGCATGGAGCAATCAAAAAATATAGATATGTTGGAGACGTATCAACAACCAGGAGCCTAAGCTTGGGGATGCCCAGGATGGCATCCCCTCTTTCGTCTTCATTCATCGGTAAGTTTACTTGGAGCTATATTTTTATTCACCACATGATATATATGTGTTTTGCTTGGAGCGTCATTTTATTTTATTTTGTTTTGCTTGTTGTTTGAATAATATCCCAAGATCTGAAATTCTTAGATATTACAGAGTCTTCACATAGTTGCAAAATTATTCGACTTCTCATTGATCTTCACTTATATCTTTCGGAGTAGTTTGTCATTTGCTCTAGTACTTCACTTATATTCTTTTAGAGCACGTCGGTGGTTTTATTTTGAAGAAATAGATGAACTCTCATGCTTCACTTATATTATTTTGAGAGTCCTAAACAGCATGGTAATTTGCTTTGGTTATGAAACTAGTCCTAATATGATGGCCATCCAAGATGGGTATAATAAAACTTTCATATAGAGTGCATTGAATACTATAAGAAGTTTGATACTTGATGATTGTTTTGAGATATGAAGATGGTGATATTAGAGTCGTGCTAGTTGAGTAATTGTGAAATTGAGAAATACTTGTGTTGAGGTTTGCAAGTCCCATAGCATGCACGTGTGGTAACCGTTGTGTGACAAATTTGAAGCATGAGGTGTTTCTTTGATTGCCTTCCTTATGAGTGGCGGTCGGGGACGAGCGATGGTCTTTTCCTACCAATCTATCCCCCTAGGAGCATGCGCGTAGTGCTTGGTTTTGATGACTTGTAGATTTTTGCAATAAGTATGTTATGACACGCTTCATCATTGTCATATTGCCTTGCATGATCATGTAGTTGACATCGTATTTGTGGCAAAGCCACCGCTCATAATTTTTTATACATGTCACTCTTGAATCATTGCACATCCCGGTACACCGTCGGAGGCATTCATATAGAGTCATATCTTGTTCTAGTATCGAGTTGTAATTTTTGAGTTGTAAATAAATAGAAGTGTGATTATCATCATTATTAGAGCATTGTCCCGTGTGAGGAAAAAAAGAGAAAGCCAAATAAAAAAAGAGAAGGACCAAAAAATATGAGAGAAAAAGAGAGAAGGGACAATGTTACTATCCTTTTCCACACTTTTTCTTCAAAGTAGCACCATGATCTTCATGATAGAGAGTCTCTTATTTTGTCACTTTCATATACTAGTGGGACATTTCATTATAGAACTTGGCTTGTATATTCCAACAATGGGCTTCCTCAAAATGCCCTAGGTCTTCGTGAGCAAGCAAGTTGGATGCACACTCACTTAGTTTCTTTTGTTGAGCTTTCATACATTTATAGCTCTACTGCATCTATTGCATAGCAATCCCTACTCCTCGCATTGACATCAATTGATGGGCATCTCCATAGCCCGTTGATTATCCGCGTCGATGTGAGACTTTATCCCTTTTTGTCTTCTCCTCACAACCTCCATCATCATATTCTGTTCCACCTAGAGTTCTAATGTCCATGGCTCGCACTCATGTATTGCATGAAAGTTGAAAGTGTTTGAGGATAGTAAAGTATGAAACAATTGTTTGGCTTGTCATCGGGGTTGTGCATGATGGGAACATTTTGTGTGACAAAAATGAAGCATGGCCAAACTATATGATTTTGTAGGGATGAGCTTTCTTTGGCTATGTTATTTTGAGAAGACATAATTGCTTTTTCAGTATACTTGAAGTATTATTATTTTTATGCCAATATTAAACTTTTGTCTTGAATCTTTCGGATCTGAACACTCATGCCACAAAAAAGAAAATTGCATTGAAATAATGTTAGGTAGCATTCCACATCAAAAATTCTATTTTTATCATTTACCTACTCGAGGACGAGCAGGATTAAGCTTGGGGATGCTTGATACGTCTCCAACGTATCTATAATTTTTTATTGTTTCATGCTATTATATTATCAATCTTGGATGTTTCATATGCATTTATATGCTATTTTATATGATTCTTGGGACTAACCTATTAACCTAGAGCCCAGTGCCAGTTTTGTTTTTTTCCTTGTTTTTGAGTATCGCAGAAAAGGAATATCAAATGGAGTCCAATTGACATGAAAATTTACGGAGATCATTTTTGGACCAGAAGAAGCCCACGAAGCATCGGAGATTGACTAGAAGAGTCCCGAGGCCACCACGAGGGTGGGGGCGTGCGCCCTGCCTCGTGGCTGCCTCGTGGACCCCCCTGACTTGTTCCTGACGCCAACGCCTCTTATATATTCCCAAACTTCTAGAAAATAACCTAGATCGGGAGTTACGCCGCCGCAAGCCTCTGTAGCCACCAAGAACCAATCTAGACCCGTTCTGGCACCCTGCCGGAGGGGGGAATCCATCACCGGTGGCCATCTTCATCATCCCGGTGGTCTCCATGACAAGGAGGGAGTAGTTCAGCCTCGGGGCTGAGGGTATATTACAAAAACCATTATCTACTATCCATATTGCACTTGTATCACCATCTCTTCGCCGAACTAGTGCACCTATAAAATTTACCATTGTATTGGGTGTGTTGGGGACACAAGAGACTCTTTGTTATTTGGTTCCGGGGTTGTTTGAGAGAGACCACCTTCATCCCACTACTGCAGGAGGCTGCTAACGCGCCACTATGATCAGAGACCCTTCGAGAAGCTGTGTGCGATGCAATAATCGCAAACGGTACTGTATGAAAACCGTCAGAAATGTATAAAACATTTGCGACGAAGGATGCATCAAACACGGTTCGGGTTTTAGTTACGTGTGCGATGAAGGGCATACGGTTTAGTTTAATTAACTGTTTGCAATGAGGAGGAACAAAAGAAACGGGCAACCAGATGAAGGCGTGTGCGATAGACAGCATACGGTTCACTTGTATGAACTGTTTGTGATTAGGCAACACAAAATAAACGGTCAGCCAGATCAATGTGTGTGTGATTGAGGGCATATGCTTCAGAAGCATTAACTGTTTGCAGTTAGGCAACAGAACATAAACGGGTCAGTCAGATCAAAGTGTCTGTGATTGATGGCATACAGTTCACATGGATGAACTGTTTGCGATTAGCCACAACAAACTGAAACAGTTAGATAGATCAACATGTGTGCTCTAGACAAGCACACACATTCTAACTAAAAAAACATGTGCGATGGTGCTGACATTGCCTATTGCGGTGCACCCTATGGTGCAAACACCACGTACGTAGCCGAGAAGGCATACGCGCCCACGTTACGCCTTCCGGGAATAGTGCCGCACTTATAACCGTCAGTAAATTTTGAGCATGCATCCCGTCACATTCCAAATTGCAAACCTGTTCACACTGATCAAAATCTAAACGGTTTGCCACTTAGGAGCGTATTACTACACGGTTATAAATACTACTACTCCAAGATGACTGCACATTCCTCCTCAACTCCTCATCCACAAAAAGTCAAAAACAAACAAGTCATTCATCATCGTTCCCTTGCGCCCGCCATGGCCAGCGTGAGTTCTGGGTTGAGAGATTGCCACCAGGGAGAGGCGAGCCTAGAAGCGGGAGCACGAGAGATGTCCCGCCTCGCCGCGAAAGCAGCCAACATGTCTCGCTGCACGACCGTAGCAGCAGAGAGGTCTCACCGCGCCGCCGAAGCAGCACGGAGGACCCGTCGTGCCGTCGATGCAGTAGAGTGGTCTGGCCGCGCCGCAGAAGCAGAAGAGATGTCCTGCCGCGCCGCGAATGCAATAGACATCTCCTCCTACGCCGCGGCAGCCTGGGAAATTGCCTCGCGCGCATGCGAGGACTCTTATAGGCACATGCGTGCCCTCGTCCTCGGGCAGATGGATCTGATCTCCAGGTGGGCGAGGTTGCAGGATGACCTGCAAGCTTCGTTTGAACAGTCTACCGACATCATCCTGTAACTAAATGAGAGCAATGTGAAGCTCCGGGCCGAGCGCGACCTGCTGAGGGCAAAGATTGTCGGACGTGCGGAGCAGCAGGAGCAGACCACTGCCTTGTTGAAGAGGAGCGGCGTCGTCATCGAGAAACTTACAGACGAGAATGCCATGCTGCGCATCGAGCGCAGAAGGCTGGTGGAGGAATCTGTGGATGCTCTCAACCAGCATCTTGAGGACAAGAAAGAGCTCGTCTCTGCCCACCGCGGAGACTAGTTCCTGCTGTGGCTTCCTTCTTCTTTTGCCCTTGTGTATATCGGGCATTGCCGCATGTGGCTTTTTTTAATTATGTTTATAAATATGTAAGACAATTATTATCCAATGTCATTGTCCTTATATTCATCATGCTTTCTATAAGTCGCAGTCAATGCTATATAGGTCCGTCGGATCTTACATCAAGATCTGTGCAAAACTTTCTTTTCAGATTTTCATTTTTCTCTCTTAAATATCAGTCCAGTGAGACATATAGTCATGCCGTAGAACAGGTGCTCGGCACCATTAATGGAGACATTGGGAGGGAGGTGTGCGGCGAGTAGCAGTCAAAAGGGCTCTCCTCCCGATGAGCATGCACATGGGTCTGATTGCACGCCTACCGTACTCAAATAGCTACCCCGCACGGCACCTCCTGGCCAATAAAAAAGGGGACACATGGCCGCACATAATTGGTAAGTTGAACACCCACGGTTTCAATAATACTTGTGTTTCCGATTTGTAACGTGACATCACTTGTTCCAAAACGGCTTTGTTGATTGTTAATGTGTGCGCCTTCGCGAGTCGGACAGAAAAATTACCATAGCATGTTGGTGCCATGTCATGAGACCATGCCAAGTTTCATGATTTTCAGGCATATTTTGGAATTACAGGAATTAAAAACCAAGTTTCTCAATCTTTCCTGCCGAGCCACGACGCCCAGATGTTTGAATTTCACTCCCATCTCCTACATGGGACCTAGAAATTGACCCAAGGACACACATGTGATTTTTCAAACAACTTTGGTGCACTGGAGCATGTGCTTGTAATTCAAATTTGAATTATGCACATTAAATGCCCAAAAACTCAATTAGTGTATAAAAAGGCCAAACGAACCCGAAATAATTCCAAATTTTAGCACGGTACTTCTATTTGGTCTCATCTGGTTGTGTAAAAAAATTAAGGTGGTAGAAGGCAATGTATGTATGTCATTTCGCACACGGAGGTGACACGTTCCCTCTCGGAACCACGAGCCTTCTTGAGGGAAGCTCCGGTTTGCAAGACGCTTACACCAAAACTTATCCCAATTCGGGCAAAAAAATTACCGCAGCATGTTGGTGCCAAGTCATCACACCATGCCAAGTATCATGATTTTCAAGCATGTTTTGGAATTACAGGAATTAAAAAACCAAGTTTATCAATCTTTCCGGCCGAGCCACGACGCCTAGATGTTTGAATTTCACTCCTATCTTTTGCATGGGACCTAAAAATTCACCCAATGACACACATGTGATTTTTCAAACAACTTTGGCGCACTGGAGCATGTGCTTCTAGTTCAAATTTGAAATATGCACATTAAATGCCCAGAAACTCAATTAATGTATAAAAAAGGCGAAATGAGCCCGGTATAATTCCAAAATTTAGCACGGTACTTCTATTTGGTCTAACCTGGCTGTGTAAAAAAATTAAGGCGGGAGAAAGCAGTGTACGTATGTCGTTTCGCACACAGAGGTGACACATTCCCTCTCGGAAACACGAGCCTTCTTGTGGGAAGCTCCGGTTTGCAAGAAGCTTACACCAAATCTTGTCCCAATTCGGCCAAAAAAATTACCGCAACATGTTGGTGCCATGTCATGACACCATGCCAAGTTTCATGATTTTCAGGCATGTTTTGGAGTTACAGGAATTAAAAACCAAGTTTCTCAATCTTTCCGACCGAGCCACGACGCCCGGATGTTTGAATTTCACTCCAATCTCTTGCATCGGACCTAGAAATTCACCCAAGGACACACATGTGATTTTTCGAACAACTTTGGTGCACTGGAGCCTGTGCTTGTAGTTCAAATTTGAATTATGCACATTAAATGCCCAAAAACTCAATTAATGTATAAAAAAGGCGAAACGAGCCCGGAATAATTTCAAAATTTAGCACGGTACTTCTATTTGGTCTAATTTTGCTGTGTAAAAAGATTAAGGCGGGAGAAGGCAGTGTATGTATGTCGTTTCGCACACAGAGGTGACACATTCCCAATCGGAACCATGAGCCTTCTTGAGGGAAGCTACGGTTTGCAGGAATCTTACACCAAAACGTGTCCCAATTCGGGCAAAAAATACCACAGCATGTTGGTGCCATGTCATGACACCATGCCAAGTTTCATGATTTTCAGGCGTGTTTTGGAATTACAGGAATTAAAAAACCAAGTTTCTCAATCTTTCCGGCCGAGCCACGACGCTTAGATGTTTGAATTTCACTCCCATGTCTTGCATCGGACCTAGAAATTCACCCAAGGACACACATGTGATTCTTCAAACAACTTTGGTGCACTGGAGCCTGTGCTTGTAGTTCAAATTTGAATTATCCACATTAGATAAAAAAGGGGTGAAAAAACAAATGTGGCGGCGGCCTAGCTAACCGGTCGAACTAGCCCAACTAGCTAGCCACCGTGCTTCACTGATGTACTCCGTGGGAAAGGTGGTCTTTCGTGATTTGACGACTCATTTACTTGCTTCGGCGCTACAACCGAGGAGGACCCAGAAAACGCGCGGTAGGGCGTCCCACATCAGGAAGAATATATGCGTGCACCACCCGGGAGGACCCCGAAACCGCGCGGTAGGGTGTGCCACGTCTCGGCACGGAGGAAAAATGTGTGTGTAAAAATATACTGTATCAGACGTTATACGTAGGGTTCGACCTCAGGACCTAGCCAGTCGGTTGAAAACACCCCACTAGCCACACAACTTCATCATGCAAACGTGGCATGGAGGATAGATGTGGTTAGCTCCGTCTCGAGCAGCCACAACGTCTCTTGTTCTAGGCGATTCTTCTGTTTTCCAAGTTTTTTTAGTTGTAATAACACCACGGCAAGCTAGCGCCGCTCTTCGTGTGTGCCCGTGCAAAGGTTAGACGATGGAGAGAAGAGAGATTGAGATTGCAGACCTGGGACCCACCAGTAAGTGAGATAACAGTCATGCACGTGTTGACGAGGCACTCCCTCTACTCTACTCAACGCAAGTACTGTATAAAATCAAGTTATGGGACAAAGCCAACAACCGCTCGTTTTTTCAGGCTATCGACTTACGCTTTGTAGTCCAGGTTGCCAGTTCGAATCTCGTCTTTCAGATTTGTTAGTTTTAGGTCCAAATTTGATTAATGACAAGTGGGACCCCCGTGTGTTGTTCCGATATTTCAGTGTAGGATGGTTTTTACACATTTTTTGCAAGTTTACGAACAAAAATGACAGCGGCATAGAATATCACATCCACCCCGCAGTTTAGATACTATGGTGATACGAGATTTTACACCGTTGGAAGTGAGATCCAATGGCTTGGGAGTAGTCTTTGTAATTATGCGCAATTTCCAAACTCTACAAATGTTTTTTTGCAAATAAAACATTCAGGCCTCGTGTGTGCCGCTGCATCTTCGATCCAACGGCTCCCCGGTGCTCATATTAGGTGCTCCCCGTAGCTTAATTACCCGCTACGGTGATTGGAGTAGTTGTGGGCCGAATGCTACGAAAATATAATCTAAACCGACCAGAATAAATGCCTACACAAATTAATCCAAGGTTGGAGTGCCCCTCGCAATGTAAATAGCTCCGGCTTTGCGAGAGATGGAGAGGTAGTAGCTTCAACGCGTGGAAGATACGGTGTGAGAAAGCAAGGTCAATCAAGAGACATATAGATAGAGAGACAAAGTGAGTGTGGTCCGACATTCATTGAACAAATATATATGCTCTGGAGAGATATTGTCCGATTGAGCTTTTTGGCAAGGGTGAGGGCTGTAAGATAGAGCTTGAGAGATGATCCAATCACAGACATGTAGATATATTTTGTGCGTGGGAGGAAGCAAGGTCAACCGATCACATAGGGTCACCGTGCGATCGAAAGAGTGAGACGACTTTGAGAGAGTGACCTAGATAGATGATGTGCGTGAGAGAGTATATAATGTGAATAGGTCGAATTGGGCACAAACATGGTTATATATCGTTTTTGTCTGAGAAAGAGTGAGGTCAATCGAGACATACAGAGAGATAGAGAGAGAGAGATTGAGTGAGCGTGGCCCACCATGAGGTCTAAAGAGTGGTGGCGGCTTGGATGGACTGACCTAGATAGATAATCTGCGTGAGAGAGTATAGAGTGTGTCGATCGAGGCCCGAACAGGGAGATATATCATTTGTGTTTGAAAGAAAACGAGGTTAAATGAGACTCAGATAAACAGAGCGAGATTGAGCGAGTGTGGCCTGCCATGCGGAAGAAAGAGTGAGACAGTCTCGAGGGAGTGACCTAGATATACAACATGCGTGTGTGCGCATGCACGAGAGGTTGGGGGGCTAGATAGGCAATGCATGTATTTAGCGCGAGAGGGTGAGAGGGAGAGGGGGGAGAGAGAGAGAGCTCGGCATGGGGTGCAATGGTGGCTGTGTGAGGTAAATACATTTGGTAACAGAGTGGAAAAAGGGGTTGTGTAGTTGAGAGACTTAGAGATCGAAACATGGAGAGAAAGAATGAACGTGTGTTGGAAACCGATAGCTTCCTAAGGTGGTTAGGAGAGGAAGATTGACTGATACAGGAAGTATGTAGCGTTTGTGCGGGCGTGGGGGGGGGGGGCTAAAAACAACATTTGAATGTACATAGTACGAGACTTAATATCGATGTTTCAATTCGGTGTACATTGTAAGATTTGAACCGAGGACCAGGCATACGCGTAATTATTTCAAATTCGTGCCATACTAAGTTTCAAAAAGTTGACATTGACTCAGTTTGTTGTGCTATTTTGTAGGTCATATGTTTGAATCCATCCAAAAGTTTTCTCACTACCATGGTGTTCATCATATACATATGAATTTGTATTAAAAAGGTAGCGTGAATACAGTGAAATGCGAAATCCACGTTAGAATTGGAGATCGCTACGTGACACACACTCTAATTCAAAGAAATAACTACGTGACACACACTCTAATTCAAATAACTAATTATGTGACACACACTCTAATCCACGTTAGCGTGGGTACCATTTCGATTTTTTTCAAATAACTCCTCATTAATTAATTTATAGTACTCCCTCTGTTCACTTTTATAAGACCTTGAAGACATTTCAGACAATGTGCAAAACCGTTCATTTTAAGTTGCCTAAAACGACTTACAAAAGTGAACGGATGGAGTATCTCGTTTCGAATGACTAATTATTGCAAGGAAAACACGGGCATGGTAATACATACAGATTCATTTGCAAATGAAAGAAGATTCATTTGCATTCTCAAATGTAGGCGCACCAGGCAAACCAGGGTCGTGTCGGGGTGGACGCTGCTTCGGTGCGTTAAAGGCAACTGCCTTTGGGTCACTGACATGTGGGTCAGCCACCTGTTGGGCCCATATGTCATGGACCCAAAGGCAGGTGCCTTAAGGCACCGAAGCATAGTCCTGTCGGGGTGGTCGCGTGTGTCGAACGGACGCTTAGCACCCAGCCACCCACCACCGCCTCCCCCCATAAAAAAGGACGACGATAATATAAGTTCGCGCTTCCACGTTTCGGATTGAAATATCTGGCGGCCCCAATTCCAACCCTGCAAAATCTCTCTTCTCCACCGTCCCCTTCCGCGCCCAGATTGCTCAAATCCCTAATTCGCCGCCAACCCTCGAATCGCCCCTCATCTCGTCTCTTTCCCCACCGTTCCCCACCTCTGTGCCGGACGACGACGACGAAGACGATGGTCGCGCTTCACCACCACACCGGAGCTACCTCATTTACGCCCTCGCCCACCGCACCGGGTGGTCCACCGACAACATCGGTCGCCGCAACCGACGTGCCTCACAGACACCGAGTTCCACCGCATCAGGTGCGCTTCACCGATGTCGTCTCCCAGCTCACTGGGGCTACTTCACCGAGCACATCGTCGCACCTCCGCCCCCCGAGGCCGTTGGGGCTTCACCAACGGTCTCGTCCAACGCATCATAGCGCTTCGCTGCCACTCAAGATCTGCATCCGTGCGCGGCCAGACAACGCCAGCGCATCACCCTCAACGGCTCTGAAGTGACCCGCACTCTAGCTAGGCGAGCATGCCCAAACGCGGGCCTGAACTAGGTATCCACACATCACTCCCTTGTGCACTATTCCGACGATGTTTGGATATCTTTTCACTGCTCTCTTAGCTTACATGCCTATGCAACTCTGACACTAACTCTTATTTCTTCTGGAGATATCATCTGAAACAAGCAAATCCATATTTTAGCAAAGCATGACGGCGCTACGGGATCTGGTACACATCCTGCACACCCGCATAACCTTGTAAGTATCTGTCCTCCGGTACAACATCAAGGCCGATTCCTCTTGTTTGATCAACCATTCGCCGTGTCAAAAATGCAGAGGGGGATGCAAGGAGCACAAGGCCTGCACATCCAAGCAAGTGGTAACATGGACTTGTACATGGAACATCCCAAGCGCAAGCAGAGCTGCAGTGAGCCTGTACAAAGAGCTAGCGTAAGTCCCTCCATTTCATTTAATTCGTACTGGCATTCGTGTATGATTTGTGTGCAGTGGCTGATCCACGAATTCAAGTTACCAGGAGGGAACATTTAAGTTAAAAAATACGAAGGCACTTGCACTCCGGAAATCAACATAACTTGAGAAATGTGAAGCTACATGCACTTTGAAAACCACCTAATGATCCAAAGTAGTTCAGATTATAAACACTAAATGATGCAAGCACCAAAAAACACAAAATGCAACATGGTGCACAAGGACTACAAACATGGTCTGTACCTGCTTGAATTATTCGTTCTCTGGCTGAAAATATCGAATTGTAATTGCACGTATAACCAGTGCGCAAACTGCATATCAATATATCTATCTTGCACAAGTATGCCAATAGTTTCAAACAACAAATTAGAAAAGTATTTATGCTATGTTTTCATGATACGGGGACTTTTTGGTAGATGGTCTCGACGTTTCCTCAAGCTATGAAAATGCACTATAATTTTCTTGTCATCAATGCCTGCAAATCTCTGTCTCTCTCAACATAGTAGACCATCATTAGACACCAAATCCTTCAATGAGCTTGCAAAATGCTTGCATTAGATCCCTCATTAGACACTATATGTTTATCACCAGGAGCATGTAAAATGTTTGCATCAAATCCTTCATTAGCAGTCTGTTCATTAGACACTTCAGGCTCAAGAACAACATGAGCTTGTATGTTTGCACCGGAAACTTGATTAGATACATCAGATTCAGTCAGTTCAGTATTGATTGGGGGAGTTATAAAATAAGTAGAAATTGGTTTCATTTTCTCATAGATTCCCTACATACAAGCAATTTTACAACATCGTCAGGTTTAACTATTGGCCAGAAATTAAAGAGTTGAATTAGATATAATCAGGGATGTGATGTACCTGCTCGTTGCGCATGCTACTCTTGCAAGCTGCGATTGTCTGTTTGCGCAAGCTCGATGCCATGCCCGTGCTGCCGCCGCGGCCTCCCACGCAGGCTACACCCAGGGTTGGATCTTCATCTTCTTGTCCTTCCGTTCGCTTGAAGCCCGGCGACCACCCACCAACGAGGGCGCAAGGAAGTGCTGTGTCGGTCTGTCCAGCGGTGGCTAGGTTAGGAGCGGACCAGACTGGAGGCTGGAGCGAATGAATTGGGATTTTTCCTACTATCGATCGATATGGGAGGCGCTCGTTTGGACCGCGAGCCTCCTATAGGGCCTGCCTTGCACTTATGTTATTGGACCATCCAAATTGAAACATTTTTCTTCATTTTTTACATTGCCTGCTCGTGCGTTGGGACGAACAAAACTAGCATTGGCCAAACTGGACGACTCAAACTAGGTGCACACTTTCCAGCCACCTGAGGCGGCCGCCCATACCAGCCCCTATGGTGGTGTCGCCCCTTTTTGCGTGTATGATTGGATAGTGAAAAATATTCCAGTGGCGCTTTTGATTTACCCACAGAATGGTTGAATTGCTTGTTTCTATGAACTGAGTTCGCCAATAATGTGAAGGATGCCAGTCTTTTCATCCTATTGTAGATTTCTTAGATCTGGATATGCCAAAAGTAATCGCATGAAATATACAGTAAAAGCCAGTGTGATGTGTTTGGCTACAACTAGTCTGACTACACGTCCTCATATAACATATCAAGGACGCACCATCTTACCAGATTAACCATTCGACTTACCCATGCAGTGTGGGAAGAAAGAAGTATTGGGACTGTGTATCCAAGCAATTGATGCCATGGACTCCTTCGTACAACCTTGTAAGCAAAAAAGAAGTTGCACTGTGCCTGTACAAAGAACTAGCGTAAGTTCAGTTACCTGCTTCTTGGAATTTTAGTTAGCCACTTATTGCAAAATTGTTCAATTACGTTGCTTGGCTTAATTTAGTTTGCTACTGATTACATAATGGCACAGCCTGTTAATCATATTGTAGACTGCGCCTATCTATGTGTTTGATACTTACTGTTAAGAATTACCTGTTTGCCTTAACTTAAATATCTACTTGTTTGTTTAACTGCTTTGCTGCTGTAACAGCGGGTTACAATGATGTTAATAACTACTTTTCAGCATCCAATTGAAACTCTTTAATTCCTTGTTTGTTTAACTGGTTTGCTGTTATAACTCCCAGTTGAGATGTTTTGCTAACTTCAACTTTTCTGAATCCAATCGGAACTTTAATGGAAAAACAAGTTAGCCCAAGATCAAAGAGTGAGGTCCCCATGGACGTTGCATCATCCCAGAGCAGTGGCACCGGCCCAATCGTGCATTATGAATCGCCAACTGTTGATGCTCTAGAGGCTAAACTAGTGGTAGAAAGATATTCTGCTTCGGCACTTAGAGATGAAGTTGACATGTTGAGGAAGCAAACAGCACAATCACAAGCAGTACTCAAGACAACCATTAAATATTTGGTGGATTTCAAAACGAAGCAAGCTGAGACTGACCAGATTGTTAAGGTCCTGAAGGAAAAAGGAAACTAAATTCCTACTTGGTAAGTCATAGGTGAAATGTTCTTTCCATACTTGAATAACCTTTGTGTTGTCTGTTCATGTAATCAGTCAAACCATTTGTTTTAGAGATCATGTAATAATTGTTTTTTTTGTTTTTTGTTTGTAATTTTATTTGAGCACAAGTCTGTATTAAATAATAAGACTTGGAGACATTTAATTTTGATTGCTGTGCCAGACCTACAAATATGCCAATCGGGCTGAATGTGTAATCAGCAATAGTAGTATAGATGGACCATAAGTGGCACGCATCGGAAAGGGCCAAGATGCTGGCTAAAAAAAGGATGCTGTTGTAGCCAAAAAAAAGTACAGCGGCCTCGCTTATGTATGTTAGTTGATATTATGGATACATATACTCTATAAGTGTTTATATGTCTGTTAGTTCCATACATTCTTGGTTGATTGACTCGGTATTTGAATCTTGATACATCGCTTGTGTACATATCTAAATGGGAGTACACATTATGCTGCGTGTGACATTTGAGTTGGACATGAAGTGTTCCAAATATTCGAATTCACCTTAAACTGGATTCTAGTTTCTGAATTTGAGTATCGGCATTTGTAAACCATATTCATATATGACAGTGGAATACATCTTTGTCGTCCTTTTGAAGATATATAAAAACACATAGAATGATTTATAAAGATTCATATAGGAATACAAAATGGATTCGAATTTAGTTGCTAGGGTAAACGTGGATGCTTATTGTCCCAAAATTCGAAAGAAACAGCAAAATGTCCACTCCCACATCGGCTGCCCGAAGCCAAGTGTTTGGGAGATGGAAATTACTGTCTACCCATTACACGGACAATCCATCGGCCCGATTTCCACTGCTCTAAATAGGGGTAGGTTAGTAACTTCAATTA
Source organism: Triticum urartu (assembly GCF_056163025.1). NCBI lineage: Eukaryota > Viridiplantae > Streptophyta > Magnoliopsida > Poales > Poaceae > Triticum > Triticum urartu. The sequence goes on from NC_141876.1 coordinate 554,160,219, forward strand.
GACATGACACAACCGCCTCTGAGCCCATTCCGACACGGTGGGCGTCAAACATGGGCGGCAAAATTCATTTGATTCAAGCTCGTCCGAAAGACCTCTGTTTCTCCCTCCATTCCCCATTCATACACGGTGGGCGGCAAAACACCCTCTGCTTGTCCGAAATAGATGTAGGCTAATATTTTAAATAGGGGCAGATGTGTAACTTCCATCAGACGTGACATAACCGCCCTACCTGTCAGCCCCGTTCATACATCATGGGCGCCAACCGTGGGCGGCAAAACACCCTCTCCTCGCCCGAAATAGTTACCGGCAAATATTTGGGAGATGCAAGATTACCATCCTATCCCCAACCGACAAGATGTCCAAATTTGAAACGGGGGATAAGTTCCTAATTTCCCATATTTCAGACAGGCGCGTCCCAAAAATATGGTTTCCCATACCTCTCCCTCCATTTTCCCATTCATACACCGTCCGCACTAGAACACCCCATTCCCACACCAGCCTCCGTCCGCCACCCCATCCATCGCCACCGTCCTCCACCACATCCATCGCTACCATCCTCCACCATGCCGGAGCGCCTACCAAGACCGCGTCGTCCACTGCTAGAGATGGACGTTTCTCATCCATGACGATAGACCAATAGCCTTGCATCGCGTCCTCTCGCTTCATCAGCGTCGTCGTCCTCTTTGCCGGGGCCGCTCACAGGACCTTCTCTTCCACCGCAACGAGACTTATCCCCCGATGCACCCGTCTACCATCGCAGATCTTCTTCAACGCCACCGACAGCCATCGCACCACCGATGCCTACACGATGCCGCAAGAGAGGTGGTACTTCATATCTCCTCAACTTTTTGATCTCAACCAGAAAATAGATCTTAACTTGGTTACTCTACTTTCTTTTCAGCTCTTAGAATTTAGTTCCTAGTTCGAAGCAAACAATGGATGCTAAATATCATTTCTCCGGTTTGCAGCTTCAAATCTGCCATGGCATAGCCATAACATGGCTTAATTGATCATGCTTAGGGTTTAATTGATCATGTTGGTTCCATGGTGGTTTCTTTAGTAGAAAATCAGAGGGGAAACCCTCTTTTGCTAAAAAATATATGCTTAGAGTTTCCCCCTTTTATGATAACTATACGATCAAAATACATGCTTCATGTCATAATAACACTGCTCCACCCATCAAGCTAAACAAGCTTAGTTGTTCAAATACGAATCTGGTATTATTAAAACAGAGTTGTTTAATTGGTCAGCTAAATGTTCCTAAATTAGTTTCGAAAATGCATGTTCGCCGCTCGGGTGTGTATCTCTGCGTGTGGTCTGGTCAGCACAGTTGGGGAGGTGAACTTTGCATATGCAGGGGTTTATAGGGAGACACTCTCCGAGTTGAAACCGCAATGCATTCCATAGATAATCTGAATACTTTTTATGTTTTCATGAATCTCAGATTCTGAACAACATCATAATGATTATGAGCTTGCGTGCATGAAAAGAATAAAGAAGAACAATGCCATGGCTGTCAAACTTGGCATTAAGGGACTGAAATCAAGTCTGGATGCAATGCAATGCAAACACTCTCCACCTACAGATTCATGCTCAGAATATGATCCTAAGAGTGATTCTGAGCTAGAGGGAGACCTAAGTCAATGTAGCTCCCTAGTGGAGGAGTCAGAGGAAGATGCCCTATCTTATTCACCCATCAAGGTACTTGCTCTAACTTTCCAAGGTTACATTGCTCGCACATATCTTGCAACTAATGCTTTGCATTGCTTCTACTTTGTTGAACTGCCATTAGCTTAGTTTACACATCGTGTATGTGAATACGCCCTGCCTATCCATTTTCAATACATATTCCATCTGTCATCATACCATATTTATCCATTCAAATGTTGTTCTTGTGTATCAGACGTTCAAAAGGAAGAGGCTGATTGCTGATTGTGAAGGAGCACAAGCAAAGTATTTGGAAAAGGTAGTGGCACCTGATAAATCAAATAGCCCATTAGGTGTAGTTGCAATATCACCTGACCCACAAAATACCCCAACTCTAGCAGACTCTAGCCCTACTACACTGGTCATTTCTGATGCCCCAATTCAGCAGACCCCAACTGCACCAAATAGTATGATTATGCCAGTTGACATAGCACCAGCTGTACGATGCAAAACCCCCATTCCAGCAAAGAGTACACCAAATCCAGTTGCCAAATCCCTTTTCGAACCAGAGAGAGCCCCAATTGCAGCAAATAGGACCCTTGTTCCATTTCTTCCCAGTTTAGAAGACGAAGCTTATGTTGTTGTCAGGAACTTTGTGCGCATCTTTCCTTCATGGAAAGATTATACCGCGGACACAGAACAATTTCCAGTCTTCCTCCTCAACTTACGCGTAAGTAATGTACTAATTTTATTCATGGTCATTACTGCATATGTTTCTGTTGACAGACGAAACAAGATTTCATTCTTTTTAATAGGCGAGGCGCAAACTAGATTGTGATGACGAGCAAGGGTTGGTTGCGCTTTTCAAGCACTCATTGATGAAGTACCATTCCTACCTGAGGCAAGCGCACTTCGATGGCAAGCCTCTGAACGAAATTTCTGTAAAGTCTCCGGTGCTACATTTATCCGACGGTGACTGAAATAATCTTGTTACACATTGGTCTTGGATGCAGCATAAGGTATTGTCTATGATATCACATCACAATTTGAACTACATTTTTGCATTTGCCTTAATGTCTCACTTGTACGAAAACTGTTAGCAGAAGAACATTCGTTCTCAAGGGACCACAGAATCTCGCAACTATACTGCACACTGCATTGCTCTTGTGAGTACATCTTGCCCTGTATGACCATACTTACTTTCATAGCTGTTCGATTATGTAGCATCACTTCACATGTTAGCCTCGTAATCGTCCATTTGGTGGACATTATAAGATCTGTATGGACTCTTACATAAATTTAGAATCAACCCAATGCTTTTGAAGAGGTTTAGCTCTGCAGTCCTCTTGTAAGGACTGAACGTGGTCTATCACTGTACTTACATTAACAGCTACTCCCTCCGTCCCATAATATAAGAACGTTTTGTATAGTACACCAGTGTTCAAAACACTCTTGTATTATAGGAAGAGGGATTGGTTCATTTTGTAGCATTCTGCATCTTATCTCCCTCTCCCACCATTTACTAAAAAAGATCAGATCTATATTTAATCTTACCAACAAGTAGAATACACAGACAATGCCAGTGCAGAAGTGTAGCCCATTGCTCTTGTCAGTACATTTTGTCCTATAAGGCTTGTACTTCCAGGAATTGGTAGTTGATTATGTAGCATCAATCTGCATCTTATCTTCATTATCCTCTATTCTTTCCAGTATTATCATATCTATAATTACTCTCTACAAAATTTAGAGTACAGGCAATGCTTATGAAGAAGATTCTATGCTGAAATTCTTGAGTTATCCTTCCCTTGCCATGGAGAAGGGCATTATAAAGTCGGTGTTAACTGTTAATGTAAGTCGGTCCTTCTAAAGCCTTTATCCTCAACTGCTGTTTAATTTGCTCATACTCCCTATAGTTTACTGCTGTTTAGTTTGCTGTTTCTACCAAAATGCATGTTCGTAAGAACCGTAAGTCCTAAGTTTTACTTGTAAAACCAAATTCCTTATTCATACCATGCGCATTATTTAATACTCCCTATATGTATGCTTGTTTTTGTGGATCTATAATCTAGTGTGTGGTGAAGCAGCACACATTTGCACCTTGTCATCTCCTATTTTATCTTACTGATGTGGCTGATGATATGAACAACATGCCATGCACATTATCCAAAATAGATACAATGATTTTCTTTGCCCTTCATCTATGCTTGTTATGTTGACATGGTAATCCAGTAGTGTGGTGAAGCTCCCCGCATTATGAACAATGCCAAATTATGCTATTGATATTTCGAACATACTCTTTATTTTCTAATTTGAAATTGGATAGAATTGACAGCACATATATCATCTTTCTTTATACACGTGCAAAACCTGTCATTTCTCTGCTTTGTTTCAGGGTGATATGCCTGATGGCATGCACAAGTCTGCTGAAGGCTGTGAGACAAACCCAACATATACTGCAGCAAAGAAGGCAAAACATCTTGAAGATAGCGAGACAACCCCAAAGTCTTGTCTTGATGCAGTGTTCAAGTTACTTGAGACTAACAGTCAGACAAGCTCACAGAATTCGTTGTCTGAATCAGTTCAACTTCTTCAGTCCCAAATTCTAGCAGAAAGGCATTCTGCAACTCAACTTCGACTTGAAGTCCTATCTCTAAGAAAGATTGTGGAGAACACCAATGAGAACCTCATCGCTAAATAGCTACACCTGGAAGCTCTGACCGACATGCTAGGCCGGTCTCACAGCCTTGCTCAGCAGCTTGCGCAGCAGTTCCCCCGCAAGGCTAACCTTTCTTGAACTGTCTTGGAAGTGGTCTTGGTTCAGTATTATTTTGTTACGCTGCAATGGTGCCCAGTTTTTGTAATCTACTTCTTCGTTGCGCTTTATGATCACTGGTGGCGAACTTTGATGCCAAGTGGATGTAATATACCTTAAATCCTTTATTTTGTAGTGTAGGTTTATTCTTAGTTACTATGCCGTAATTTATTTATTATATAGAGTAGGTTTGTTCTTAATTCCTACTAGTTACGCAGCAGCCCAAAATGAACCCTGGCCCATGATTGTGCGAATCAAATCACAGCTTTTAACAGGCCAAAATTGTCTGGGTCCTTGTTTGGCCCAATCAGATATCGGCTGCGAGCAGGCCGGATGCAAACCGGGCCGTAGTTAGGCCCAACTATATGACGGGCTTTTAACATGCCGAATTAATATAGGGACGAAATGTTAAACGGGCCCTTAACAGGACAAAACTAATATAAGGCCGAATTACTAAGTGGGCCTTTTGCAAGTGGGCCCAAAAGCATAGTGTCCAGTTGATGGGCCGGATCTGATATGGGCCATAATTGAGCCCAAAGCCTCTTAAAGGGCCGGACCTGATCTGGGCCGTAATTTGGCCCAGAACGTGGTAGGCTTTTAACAGGCCGGATCTCATATGGGACACTATTAGGCCCGGAGTGTGGCAGGCCATTAATGGACCGGATCAAATATGGGCCGACATTTGGCCCAAAACATGGCAGCCAGTTAATGGGCCGACCTACTAGGGTCCTCAAAATCTTGTGGGCCTACAGCTGGGCCGTCCCATTAATGCCGGTGAAATCTCGTGGGCCTTTAGCTGGGCCGGCCCATTATGACCTGCAAGAATCTTGTGGGCCTTTACCTGGGCCGGCCCATTATGGCACACAAAAATATTGTGGGCCTTTACCTGGGCCATCCCATTATGGCCTGCAAAATCTTGTGGGCCTTTAGCTGGGCCAGCCCATTATGGTCCGCAAAATCTCGTGGGCCTTTAGCTGGGCCGGCCCATTATGGTCTGTAAAATCTTGTGGGCCTTTAGTTGGGCCGGCCCATTTAAACTTGTTGGGCCATGCCACGTGTCGACGTATCATAGGCGCCTTCTATCCAGTGAGTGGATGACATCTGTCCCGACAATGAGCCGACACGTGTTACCTCTAGCCAATGATGATTTTACACGTGGAAAATCCCCATTGGTCAGGGCTGTTAACGGGTTATCGGATCCAAAACCCGACCCGATAGCTTAACGGCGTTCCGTTACGGTGGATGCCACGTGTCGGTCACCCTTGACGAAAGCACTTCTGTGACGCGCGATTTATCGTCATGGAAGTGGACACTTCCGTGATGATAATTTTGGTAATGTCATGGAACACTTCTACGACAGCACAGGTATGACTATCTTGATTCTGTCATAAATTTGTCATGGATGTACATGCATGACAAAAAAAGCGACCTACTGTGACAAACACGTATCATCATGGAAGTGTATTTTTATGTAGTGCAAGCAATTGTTTCATACTTTTGACATTTTCAAAACTTTTTCGATCTTCACGCAATACATGAGTGTGAGCCATGGATATAGCACTATATGTGGAATAGAATGGTGGTTGTGGAGAAGACAAAAGAGGGGAAGATAGTCTCACATCAACTAGGCATATCAACGAGCTATGGAGATGCCCATCAATAGATATCAATGTGAGTGAGTAGGGATGCCATGCAATGGATGCACTGGAGCTATAAGTATATGAATGCTCAACAAAAGAAACTAAGTGGGTGTGCATCCAACTTGCTTGCTCACGAAGACCTAGGGCATTTTGGGGAAGCCCATCATTGGAATATACAAGCCAAGTTCTATAATGAAAAAATCCCACTAGTATATGAAAGTGACAGAATGAGAGACTCTCTACAATGAAGATCATGGTGCTACTTTGAAGCACAAGTGTGGTAAAAGGATAGTAACATTGTCCCATTTTTTCTCTCATTTTTTTGGGCCTTCTCTTTTTTTTGTGGCCTCTTTTCCTTTTATTATTTTTCGTCTGGAGTCTCATCCCGACTTGTGGGGGAATCATAGTCTCCATCATCCTTTCCTCACTTGGGACAATGCTCTAAAAATGATGATCATCACACTTTTTATTTTTCTTACAACTCAACAATTACAACTCAATACTTAGAACAATATATGACTCTATATGAATGCCTGCAGTGGTGTACCGGGATATGCAATGAATCAAGAGTGACATGTATGAAAGAATTATGAACGGTGGCTTTGCCACAAATACGATGTCAACTACATGATCATGCTAGCAATATGACAATGATGGAGCGTGTCATAATGATCGGAACGGTGGAAAGTTGCATGGCAATATATCTCGGAATGGCTATGGAAATGCCATGATAGGTAGGTATGGTGGATGTTTTGAGGAAGGTATTTGGTGGGTATATGATACCGGCGAATAGTGCGCGGTATTAGAGAGGCTAGCAATGGTGGAAGGAAGGAAAGTGCGTATAATCCATGGACTCAACATTAGTCATAAAGAACTCATATACTTATTGCAAAAATCTAGAAGTTATCAAAGCAAAGTATTACGCGCATGCTCCTAGGGGGATAGATTGGTAGGAAAAGACCATCGCTCGTCCCCGACGGCCACTCATAAGGAAGATAATCAATAAATAAATCATGCTCCGACTTCATCACATAACGGTTCACCATACGTGCATGCTATGGGAATCACAAACTTTAACACAAGCATTTCTCAAATTCACAACTACTCAACTAGCATGACTCTAATATCACTATCCTCATATCTCAAAACAATTATCAAGCATCAATTTTTTCTTACTATTCAACGCACTCAAAAGAAAGTTTTACAAATCTTGAATACCAAGCATATTTTTATTAAGCAAATTGCTATGCTATTAAGACTCTCAAAATAATCTAAGTGAAGCATGAGAGATCAATAGTTTCTATAAAACAAATCCACCACCGTGCTCTAAAATATATAAGTGAAGCACTAGAGCAAAATTATATAACTCAAAAGATATAAGTGAAGCACATAGAGCAAAATTATATAACTCAAAAGATATAAGTGAAGCACATAGAGTATTCTATCAAATTCCAAATTATGTATGGCTCTCTCAAAAGGTGTGTACAGAAAGGATGATTGTGGTAGACTAACAAGCAAAGAATCAAATCATAAAAGGCGCTCCAAGCAAAACACATATCATGTGGTGAATAAAAATATAGCTCCAAGTAAAGTTACCGATAGAAGTAGATGAAAGAGGGGATGCCTTCCGGGGCACCCCCAAGCTTTGGCTTTTAGGTGTCCTTAGATTATCTTGGGGGTGCCATGGGCATCCCCAAGCTTAGGCTCTTGCCACTCCTTGTTCCATAATCCATCAAATCTTTACCCAAAACTTGAAAACTTCACAACACAAAACTTAAAGTAGAAAACTCGTGAGCTCCGTTAGCGAAAGAAAACAAAATACCACTTCAAGGTACTGTAATGAAGTCATTCTTTATTTATATGGGTGTTATACCTACTGTATTCCAACTTCTCTATGGTTCATAAACTACTTTAGTAGCCATAGATTCATCAAAATAAGCAAACAACGCACGAAAAACAGAACAGTCTGTAGTAATCTGTAGCTAGCGCAAGATCTGGAACCCCAAAAATTCTAAAATAAGTTGCTGGACGTGAGGAATTTATCTATTAATCATCTGCGAAAAGAATTAACTAAATAGCACTTTCCAAATAAACATGACAGCAGTTCTCGTGAGCGCTAAAGTTTCTGTTTTTTACAGCAAGTTCAACAAGACTTTCCCCAAGTCTTCCCAACGGTTCTACTTGGCACAGACACTAATTAAACACAAAAAACACAACCAAAACAGAGGCTAAATAATTTATTTATTGAATAACAGTAGGGAAAAATATTGGGTTGTCTCCCAACAAGCGCTTTTCTTTAAAGCCTTTTTAGCTAGGCATTGATAATTTTAATGATGCTCACATGAAAGACAAGAATTGAAGCACAAAGAGAGCATCATAAAATATGTGACAAACACATCTAAGTCTAACATACTTCTGATGCATAGGCATCTTATAGGCAAACAAATTATCATGGCAAGCAAAAACTAGCATATGAATGGAAGAGGAAAGAAACAATAGTAATCTCAACATAACGAGAGGTAATTTAGTAACATGAAAATTTCTACCACCATATTTTCCTCTCTCATAATAATTACATGTAGGATCACAAGCAAATTCAACAAAATAGCTATCACATAAAATATTTTCAACATGATCCACATACATGAAAGTTGACACTCTTCCAAAATAGTGGGATTAACATTAACTAAAGTCTTGACCTCTTCAAACCCACTTTTATCAAAAACTTCATAAGATTGAACATTATCCAAATATGTGGGATCTAAAGTTGGCACTCTTCCAAACCCACTTTCAGTATTATTGCAAACACTATTATCAATCTCATATTCATCATCGGGAGTAAATAAATTTTCAAGATCAAAAGTAGAATCACCCCAATCATGATCATTGCAACAAGTAGAGGACATAGCAAAACTAGCATCCCCAAGCTTAGGGTTTTGCATATTATTAGCACAATTTACATAAACAGAATTCATAATAAAATCATTGCAATCATGCTTTTTATTCAAAGATCTATCGTGAATTGCTTCATACAGTAATTCATCACACTTTTCAGATTCACGAATTTCAAGCAAAACCTCATAAAGATAATAGAGTGCACAAAACTCACTAGCAATTGGTTCATCATAATTGGATCTCTTAAAAAGATTAGCAAGTGGATGAGGATCCATAGATCTTAGGTTCTCTGTTTAGTAATAAATAAACAACTATTCCAACCATACGAGCAAACAAGAAACGGGCAAAAGAGGCAAACGGGAAACAGAGGGAGGATAGAGAGGGAGAGAGCGAATAAAATGGCAAGGGTGAAGTGGGGGAGAGGAAAACGAGAGGCAAATGGCAAATAATGTAATGCGGGAGATAGGGATTGTGATGCGTACTTGGTATGTTGACTTTTGCGCAGATTCCTCGGCAACGGCGCTAGAAATTCTTCTTGCTACCTCTTGAGCACTGCGTTGGATTTCCCCGAAGAGGAGAGGATGATGCAGCAAAGTAGTGTAAGTATTTCCCTCGGTTTTTGAGAACCAAGGTATCAATCCAGTATGAGGCTACACGCGAGTCCCTCGTACCTACACAAAAACAATAGCTCAACGCAACCAACGCGCTTATGGGTTGTCAATCCCTTCACGGTCACTTATGAAAGTGAGATCTGATAGAGATGATAAATAATATTTTTGGTATTTTTGGTATAGAGATGCAAAGTGAAAAGTAAAAGGAAAAGTAAAAGCAAAGCAATAATAAAGTGATGGAGATTGATATAATGAGAAAGAGACCCCGGGGCCATATGTTTGACTAGTGGCTTCTCTCAAGAGCATAAGTATTCTACGGTGGGTGAACAAATTACTGTTGAGCAATTGACAGAATTGAGCATAGTTATGAGAATATCTAGGTATGATCATGTATATAGGCATCATGTCTGAGACAAGCAGACCGACTCCTGCCTGCATCTACTACTATTACTCCACTCATCGACCGCTATCCAGCATGCATCTAGAGTATTAAGTTAAAAACAGAGTAATGCCTTAAGCAAGATGACATGATGTAGAGGGATAGTTTCATGCAATATGATAAAAACCCCATCTTGTTATCCTCGATGGAAACAATACAATATGTGCCTTGCTGCCCCTTTTGTCACTGGGAAAGGACACCGCAAGATCGAACCCAAAGCTAAGCACTTCTCCCATGGCAAGAACAACCAATCTAGTAGGCCAAACCAAACTGATAATTCGAAGAGACTTGCAAAGATAACCAATCATACATAAAAGAATTCAGAGAAGATTCAAATATTATTCATAGATAGGATTGATCATAAACCCACAATTCATCGGTCTCAACAAACACACCGCAAAAAGAAGATTACATTGAATAGATCTCCACGAGAGCAGGGGAGAACATTGTATTGAGATCCAAAAAGAGAGAAGAAGCCATCTAGCTACTAACTATGGACCCGTAGGTCTGAAGTGAGCTACTCACACTTCATCGGAGAGGCTTGCATGATGATGTAGAAGCCCTCCGTGATCGATGCCCCCTCCAGCGGAGCTCTGGAATAGGCCCCAAGATGGGATCTCGTGGATACAGAAAGTTGCGGCGGTGGAATTAGGTTTTTGGCTCCGTATCTGATCATTTGGGGGTACGTGGGTATATATAGGAGGAAGAAGTACATCGGTGGAGCAACAGGGGGCCCACGAGGGTGGGGGCGCGCCTGGTAGGGCAGGGCGCGCCCCCTACCTCGTGGCCTCCTGTTACGTGCCTTGACGTAGGGTCCAAGTCTCCTGAGTTGTATTCGATGAGAAAATCACGTTCCCGAAGGTTTCATTCTGTTTGGACTCTATTTGATATTCCTTTTCTTCGAAACCCTAAAACAGGCAAAAAGCAGCAATTCTGGGCTGGGCCTCCGGTTAATAGGTTAGTCCCAAAAATAATATAAAAGTGGATAATAAAGCCCAATAATGTCCAAAACAGTAGATAATATAGCATGGAGCAATCAAAAAATATAGATATATTGGAGACGTATCAACAACCAGGAGCCTAAGCTTGGGGATGCCCAGGATGGCATCCCCTCTTTCGTCTTCATTCATCGGTAAGTTTACTTGGAGCTATATTTTTATTCACCACATGATATATATGTGTTTTGCTTGGAGCGTCATTTTATTTTATTTTGTTCTGCTTGTTGTTTGAATAATATCCCAAGATCTGAAATTCTTAGATATTACAGAGTCTTCACATAGTTGCAAAATTATTCGACTTCTCATTGATCTTCACTTATATCTTTCGGAGTAGTTTGTCATTTGCTCTAGTACTTCACTTATATTCTTTTAGAGCACGTCGGTGGTTTTATTTTGAAGAAATAGATGAACTCTCATGCTTCACTTATATTATTTTGAGAGTCCTAAACAGCATGGTAATTTGCTTTGGTTATGAAACTAGTCCTAATATGATGGCCATCCAAGATGGGTATAATAAAACTTTCATATAGAGTGCATTGAATACTATAAGAAGTTTGATACTTGATGATTGTTTTGAGATATGAAGATGGTGATATTAGAGTCGTGCTAGTTGAGTAATTGTGAAATTGAGAAATACTTGTGTTGAGGTTTGCAAGTCCCATAGCATGCACGTGTGGTAACCGTTGTGTGACAAATTTGAAGCATGAGGTGTTTCTTTGATTGCCTTCCTTATGAGTGGCGGTCGGGGACGAGCGATGGTCTTTTCCTACCAATCTATCCCCCTAGGAGCATGCGCGTAGTGCTTGGTTTTGATGACTTGTAGATTTTTGCAATAAGTATGTTATGACACGCTTCATCATTGTCATATTGCCTTGCATGATCATGTAGTTGACATCGTATTTGTGGCAAAGCCACCGCTCATAATTTTTTATACATGTCACTCTTGAATCATTGCACATCCCGGTACACCGTCGGAGGCATTCATATAGAGTCATATCTTGTTCTAGTATCGAGTTGTAATTTTTGAGTTGTAAATAAATAGAAGTGTGATTATCATCATTATTAGAGCATTGTCCCGTGTGAGGAAAAAAAGAGAAAGCCAAATAAAAAAAGAGAAGGACCAAAAAATATGAGAGAAAAAGAGAGAAGGGACAATGTTACTATCCTTTTCCACACTTTTTCTTCAAAGTAGCACCATGATCTTCATGATAGAGAGTCTCTTATTTTGTCACTTTCATATACTAGTGGGACATTTCATTATAGAACTTGGCTTGTATATTCCACCAATGGGCTTCCTCAAAATGCCCTAGGTCTTCGTGAGCAAGCAAGTTGGATGCACACTCACTTAGTTTCTTTTGTTGAGCTTTCATACATTTATAGCTCTACTGCATCTATTGCATAGCAATCCCTACTCCTCGCATTGACATCAATTGATGGGCATCTCCATAGCCCGTTGATTATCCGCGTCGATGTGAGACTTTATCCCTTTTTGTCTTCTCCTCACAACCTCCATCATCATATTCTGTTCCACCTAGAGTTCTAATGTCCATGGCTCGCACTCATGTATTGCATGAAAGTTGAAAGTGTTTGAGGATAGTAAAGTATGAAACAATTGTTTGGCTTGTCATCGGGGTTGTGCATGATGGGAACATTTTGTGTGACGAAAATGAAGCATGGCCAAACTATATGATTTTGTAGGGATGAGCTTTCTTTGGCTATGTTATTTTGAGAAGACATAATTGCTTTTTCAGTATACTTGAAGTATTATTATTTTTATGCCAATATTAAACTTTTGTCTTGAATCTTTCGGATCTGAACACTCATGCCACAAAAAAGAAAATTGCATTGAAATAATGTTAGGTAGCATTCCACATCAAAAATTCTATTTTTATCATTTACCTACTCGAGGACGAGCATGATTAAGCTTGGGGATGCTTGATACGTCTCCAACGTATCTATAATTTTTTATTGTTTCATGCTATTATATTATCAATCTTGGATGTTTCATATGCATTTATATGCTATTTTATATGATTCTTGGGACTAACCTATTAACCTAGAGCCCAGTGCCAGTTTTGTTTTTTTCCTTGTTTTTGAGTATCGCAGAAAAGGAATATCAAATGGAGTCCAATTGACATGAAAATTTACGGAGATCATTTTTGGACCAGAAGAAGCCCACGAAGCATCGGAGATTGACTAGAAGAGTCCCGAGGCCACCACGAGGGTGGGGGCGCGCGCCCTGCCTCGTGGCTGCCTCGTGGACCCCCCTGACTTGTTCCTGACGCCAACGCCTCTTATATATTCCCAAACTTCTAGAAAATAACCTAGATCGGGAGTTACGCCGCCGCAAGCCTCCGTAGCCACCAAGAACCAATCTAGACCCGTTCTGGCACCCTGCCGGAGGGGGGAATCCATCACCGGTGGCCATCTTCATCATCCCGGTGGTCTCCATGACAAGGAGGGAGTAGTTCAGCCTCGGGGCTGAGGGTATATTACAAAAACCATTATCTACTATCCATATTGCACTTGTATCACCATCTCTTCGCCGAACTAGTGCACCTATAAAATTTACCATTGTATTGGGTGTGTTGGGGACACAAGAGACTCTTTGTTATTTGGTTCCGGGGTTGTTTGAGAGAGACCACCTTCATCCCACTACTGCAGGAGGCTGCTAACGCGCCACTATGATCAGAGACCCTTCGAGAAGCTGTGTGCGATGCAATAATCGCAAACGGTACTGTATGAAAACCGTCAGAAATGTATAAAACATTTGCGACGAAGGATGCATCAAACACGGTTCGGGTTTTAGTTACGTGTGCGATGAAGGGCATACGGTTTAGTTTAATTAACTGTTTGCAATGAGGAGGAACAAAAGAAACGGGCAACCAGATGAAGGCGTGTGCGATAGACAGCATACGGTTCACTTGTATGAACTGTTTGTGATTAGGCAACACAAAAGAAACGGTCAGCCAGATCAATGTGTGTGTGATTGAGGGCATATGCTTCAGAAGCATTAACTGTTTGCAGTTAGGCAACAGAACATAAATGGGTCAGTCAGATCAAAGTGTCTGTGATTGATGGCATACAGTTCACATGGATGAACTGTTTGCGATTAGCCACAACAAACTGAAACAGTTAGATAGATCAACATGTGTGCTCTAGACAAGCACACACATTCTAACTAAAAAAACATGTGCGATGGTGCTGACATTGCCTATTGCGGTGCACCCTATGGTGCAAACACCACGTACGTAGCCGAGAAGGCATACGCGCCCACGTTACGCCTTCCGGGAATAGTGCCGCACTTATAACCGTCAGTAAATTTTGAGCATGCATCCCGTCACATTCCAAATTGCAAACCTGTTCACACTGATCAAAATCTAAACGGTTTGCCACTTAGGAGCGTATTACTACACGGTTATAAATACTACTACTCCAAGATGACTGCACATTCCTCCTCAACTCCTCATCCACAAAAAGTCAAAAACAAACAAGTCATTCATCATCGTTCCCTTGCGCCCGCCATGGCCAGCGTGAGTTCTGGGTTGAGAGATTGCCACCAGGGAGAGGCGAGCCTAGAAGCGGGAGCACGAGAGATGTCCCGCCTCGCCGCGAAAGCAGCCAACATGTCTCGCTGCACGACCGTAGCAGCAGAGAGGTCTCACCGCGCCGCCGAAGCAGCACGGAGGACCCGTCGTGCCGTCGATGCAGTAGAGTGGTCTGGCCGCGCCGCAGAAGCAGAAGAGATGTCCTGCCGCGCCGCGAATGCAATAGACATCTCCTCCTACGCCGCGGCAGCCTGGGAAATTGCCTCGCGCGCATGCGAGGACTCTTATAGGCACATGCGTGCCCTCGTCCTCGGGCAGATGGATCTGATCTCCAGGTGGGCGAGGTTGCAGGATGACCTGCAAGCTTCGTTTGAACAGTCTACCGACATCATCCTGTAACTAAATGAGAGCAATGTGAAGCTCCGGGCCGAGCGCGACCTGCTGAGGGCAAAGATTGTCGGAAGTGCGGAGCAGCAGGAGCAGACCACTGCCTTGTTGAAGAGGAGCGGCGTCGTCATCGAGAAACTTACAGACGAGAATGCCATGCTGCACATCGAGCGCAGAAGGCTGGTGGAGGAATCTGTGGATGCTCTCAACCAGCATCTTGAGGACAAGAAAGAGCTCGTCTCTGCCCACCGCGGAGACTAGTTCCTGCTGTGGCTTCCTTCTTCTTTTGCCCTTGTGTATATCGGGCATTGCCGCATGTGGCTTTTTTTAATTATGTTTATAAATATGTAAGACAATTATTATCCAATGTCATTGTCCTTATATTCATCATGCTTTCTATAAGTCGCAGTCAATGCTATATAGGTCCGTCGGATCTTACATCAATATCTGTGCAAAACTTTCTTTTCAGATTTTCATTTTTCTCTCTTAAATATCAGTCCAGTGAGACATATAGTCATGCCGTAGAACAGGTGCTCGGCACCATTAATGGAGACATTGGGAGGGAGGTGTGCGGCGAGTAGCAGTCAAAAGGGCTCTCCTCCCGATGAGCATGCACATGGGTCTGATTGCACGCCTACCGTACTCAAATAGCTACCCCGCACGGCACCTCCTGGCCAATAAAAAAGGGGACACATGGCCGCACATAATTGGTAAGTTGAACACCCACGGTTTCAATAATACTTGTGTTTCCGATTTGTAACGTGACATCACTTGTTCCAAAACGGCTTTGTTGATTGTTAATGTGTGCGCCTTCGCGAGTCGGACAGAAAAATTACCATAGCATGTTGGTGCCATGTCATGAGACCATGCCAAGTTTCATGATTTTCAGGCATATTTTGGAATTACAGGAATTAAAAACCAAGTTTCTCAATCTTTCCTGCCGAGCCACGACGCCCAGATGTTTGAATTTCACTCCCATCTCCTACATGGGACCTAGAAATTGACCCAAGGACACACATGTGATTTTTCAAACAACTTTGGTGCACTGGAGCATGTGCTTGTAATTCAAATTTGAATTATGCACATTAAATGCCCAAAAACTCAATTAGTGTATAAAAAGGCCAAACGAACCCGAAATAATTCCAAATTTTAGCACGGTACTTCTATTTGGTCTCATCTGGTTGTGTAAAAAAATTAAGGTGGTAGAAGGCAATGTATGTATGTCATTTCGCACACGGAGGTGACACGTTCCCTCTCGGAACCACGAGCCTTCTTGAGGGAAGCTCCGGTTTGCAAGACGCTTACACCAAAACTTATCCCAATTCGGGCAAAAAAATTACCGCAGCATGTTGGTGCCAAGTCATCACACCATGCCAAGTATCATGATTTTCAAGCATGTTTTGGAATTACAGGAATTAAAAAACCAAGTTTATCAATCTTTCCGGCCGAGCCACGACGCCTAGATGTTTGAATTTCACTCCTATCTTTTGCATGGGACCTAAAAATTCACCCAATGACACACATGTGATTTTTCAAACAACTTTGGCGCACTGGAGCATGTGCTTCTAGTTCAAATTTGAAATATGCACATTAAATGCCCAGAAACTCAATTAATGTATAAAAAAGGCGAAATGAGCCCGGTATAATTCCAAAATTTAGCACGGTACTTCTATTTGGTCTAACCTGGCTGTGTAAAAAAATTAAGGCGGCAGAAAGCAGTGTACGTATGTCGTTTCGCACACAGAGGTGACACATTCCCTCTCGGAAACACGAGCCTTCTTGTGGGAAGCTCCGGTTTGCAAGAAGCTTACACCAAATCTTGTCCCAATTCGGCCAAAAAAATTACCGCAGCATGTTGGTGCCATGTCATGACACCATGCCAAGTTTCATGATTTTCAGGCATGTTTTGGAGTTACAGGAATTAAAAACCAAGTTTCTCAATCTTTCCGACCGAGCCACGACGCCCGGATGTTTGAATTTCACTCCAATCTCTTGCATCGGACCTAGAAATTCACCCAAGGACACACATGTGATTTTTCGAACAACTTTGGTGCACTGGAGCCTGTGCTTGTAGTTCAAATTTGAATTATGCACATTAAATGCCCAAAAACTCAATTAATGTATAAAAAAGGCGAAACGAGCCCGGAATAATTTCAAAATTTAGCACGGTACTTCTATTTGGTCTAATTTTGCTGTGTAAAAAGATTAAGGCGAGAGAAGGCAGTGTATGTATGTCGTTTCGCACACAGAGGTGACACATTCCCAATCGGAACCATGAGCCTTCTTGAGGGAAGCTACGGTTTGCAGGAATCTTACACCAAAACGTGTCCCAATTCGGGCAAAAAATACCACAGCATGTTGGTGCCATGTCATGACACCATGCCAAGTTTCATGATTTTCAGGCGTGTTTTGGAATTACAGGAATTAAAAAACCAAGTTTCTCAATCTTTCCGGCCGAGCCACGACGCTTAGATGTTTGAATTTCACTCCCATGTCTTGCATCGGACCTAGAAATTCACCCAAGGACACACATGTGATTTTTCAAACAACTTTGGTGCACTGGAGCCTGTGCTTGTAGTTCAAATTTGAATTATCCACATTAGATAAAAAAGGGGTGAAAAAACAAATGTGGCGGCGGCCTAGCTAACCGGTCGAACTAGCCCAACTAGCTAGCCACCGTGCTTCACTGATGTACTCCGCGGGAAAGGTGGTCTTTCGTGATTTGACGACTCATTTACTTGCTTCGGCGCTACAACCGAGGAGGACCCAGAAAACGCGCGGTAGGGCGTCCCACATCAGGAAGAATATATGCGTGCACCACCCGGGAGGACCCCGAAACCGCGCGGTAGGGTGTGCCACGTCTCGGCACGGAGGAAAAATGTGTGTGTAAAAATATACTGTATCAGACGTTATACGTAGGGTTCGACCTCAGGACCTAGCCAGTCGGTTGAAAACACCCCACTAGCCACACAACTTCATCATGCAAACGTGGCATGGAGGATAGATGTGGTTAGCTCCGTCTCGAGCAGCCACAACGTCTCTTGTTCTAGGCGATTCTTCTGTTTTCCAAGTTTTTTTAGTTGTAATAACACCACGGCAAGCTAGCGCCGCTCTTCGTGTGTGCCCGTGCAAAGGTTAGACGATGGAGAGAAGAGAGATTGAGATTGCAGACCTGGGACCCACCAGTAAGTGAGATAACAGTCATGCACGTGTTGACGAGGCACTCCCTCTACTCTACTCAACGCAAGTACTGTATAAAATCAAGTTATGGGACAAAGCCAACAACCGCTCGTTTTTTCAGGCTATCGACTTACGCTTTGTAGTCCAGGTTGCCAGTTCGAATCTCGTCTTTCAGATTTGTTAGTTTTAGGTCCAAATTTGATTAATGACAAGTGGGACCCCCGTGTGTTGTTCCGATATTTCAGTGTAGGATGGTTTTTACACATTTTTTGCAAGTTTACGAACAAAAATGACAGCGGCATAGAATATCACATCCACCCCGCAGTTTAGATACTATGGTGATACGAGATTTTACACCGTTGGAAGTGAGATCCAATGGCTTGGGAGTAGTCTTTGTAATTATGCGCAATTTCCAAACTCTCCAAATGTTTTTTTGCAAATAAAACATTCAGGCCTCGTGTGTGCCGCTGCATCTTCGATCCAACGGCTCCCCGGTGCTCATATTAGGTGCTCCCCGTAGCTTAATTACCCGCTACGGTGATTGGAGTAGTTGTGGGCCGAATGCTACGAAAATATAATCTAAACCGACCAGAATAAATGCCTACACAAATTAATCCAAGGTTGGAGTGCCCCTCGCAATGTAAATAGCTCCGGCTTTGCGAGAGATGGAGAGGTAGTAGCTTCAACGCGTGGAAGATACGGTGTGAGAAAGCAAGGTCAATCAAGAGACATATAGATAGAGAGACAAAGTGAGTGTGGTCCGACATTCATTGAACAAATATATATGCTCTGGAGAGATATTGTCCGATTGAGCTTTTTGGCAAGGGTGAGGTCTGTAAGATAGAGCTTGAGAGATGATCCAATCACAGACATGTAGATATATTTTGTGCGTGGGAGGAAGCAAGGTCAACCGATCACATAGGGTCACCGTGCGATCGAAAGAGTGAGACGACTTTGAGAGAGTGACCTAGATAGATGATGTGCGTGAGAGAGTATATAATGTGAATAGGTCGAATTGGGCACAAACATGGTTATATATCGTTTTTGTCTGAGAAAGAGTGAGGTCAATCGAGACATACAGAGAGATAGAGAGAGAGAGATTGAGTGAGCGTGGCCCACCATGAGGTCTAAAGAGTGGTGGCGGCTTGGATGGACTGACCTAGATAGATAATCTGCGTGAGAGAGTATAGAGTGTGTCGATCGAGGCCCGAACAGGGAGATATATCATTTGTGTTTGAAAGAAAACGAGGTTAAATGAGACTCAGATAAACAGAGCGAGATTGAGCGAGTGTGGCCTGCCATGCGGAAGAAAGAGTGAGACAGTCTCGAGGGAGTGACCTAGATATACAACATGCGTGTGTGCGCATGCACGAGAGGTTGGGGGGCTAGATAGGCAATGCATGTATTTAGCGCGAGAGGGTGAGAGGGAGAGGGGGGAGAGAGAGAGAGCTCGGCATGGGGTGCAATGGTGGCTGTGTGAGGTAAATACATTTGGTAACAGAGTGGAAAAAGGGGTTGTGTAGTTGAGAGACTTAGAGATCGAAACATGGAGAGAAAGAATGAACGTGTGTTGGAAACCGATAGCTTCCTAAGGTGGTTAGGAGAGGAAGATTGACCGATACAGGAAGTATGTAGCGTTTGTGCGGGCGTGGGGGGGGGGCTAAAAACAACATTTGAATGTACATAGTACGAGACTTAATATCGATGTTTCAATTCGGTGTACATTGTAAGATTTGAACCGAGGACCAGGCATACGCGTAATTATTTCAAATTCGTGCCATACTAAGTTTCAAAAAGTTGACATTGACTCAGTTTGTTGTGCTATTTTGTAGGTCATATGTTTGAATCCATCCAAAAGTTTTCTCACTACCATGGTGTTCATCATATACATATGAATTTGTATTAAAAAGGTAGCGTGAATACAGTGAAATGCGAAATCCACGTTAGAATTGGAGATCGCTACGTGACACACACTCTAATTCAAAGAAATAACTACGTGACACACACTCTAATTCAAATAACTAATTATGTGACACACACTCTAATCCACGTTAGCGTGGGTACCATTTCGATTTTTTTCAAATAACTCCTCATTAATTAATTTATAGTACTCCCTCTGTTCACTTTTATAAGACCTTGAAGACATTTCAGACAATGTGCAAAACCGTTCATTTTAAGTTGCCTAAAACGACTTACAAAAGTGAACGGATGGAGTATCTCGTTTCGAATGACTAATTATTGCAAGGAAAACACGGGCATGGTAATACATACAGATTCATTTGCAAATGAAAGAAGATTCATTTGCATTCTCAAATGTAGGCGCACCAGGCAAACCAGGGTCGTGTCGGGGTGGACGCTGCTTCGGTGCGTTAAAGGCAACTGCCTTTGGGTCATTGACATGTGGGCCAGCCACCTGTTGGGCCCATATGTCATGGACCCAAAGGCAGGTGCCTTAAGGCACCGAAGCATAGTCCTGTCGGGGTGGTCGCGTGTGTCGAACGGACGCTTAGCACCCAGCCACCCACCACCGCCTCCCCCCATAAAAAAGGATGACGATAATATAAGTTCGCGCTTCCACGTTTCGGATTGAAATATCTGGCGGCCCCAATTCCAGCCCTGCAAAATCTCTCTTCTCCACCGTCCCCTTCCGCGCCCAGATTGCTCAAATCCCTAATTCGCCGCCAACCCTCGAATCGCCCCTCATCTCGTCTCTTTCCCCACCGTTCCCCACCTCTGTGCCGGACGACGACGACGAAGACGATGGTCGCGCTTCACCACCACACCGGAGCTACCTCATTTACGCCCTCGCCCACCGCACCGGGTGGTCCACCGACAACATCGGTCGCCGCAACCGACGTGCCTCACAGACACCGAGTTCCACCGCATCAGGTGCGCTTCACCGATGTCGTCTCCCAGCTCACTGGGGCTACTTCACCGAGCACATCGTCGCACCTCCGCCCCCCGAGGCCGTTGGGGCTTCACCAACGGTCTCGTCCAACGCATCATAGCGCTTCGCTGCCACTCAAGATCTGCATCCGTGCGCGGCCAGACAACGCCAGCGCATCACCCTCAACGGCTCTGAAGTGACCCGCACTCTAGCTAGGCGAGCATGCCCAAACGCGGGCCTGAACTAGGTATCCACACATCACTCCCTTGTGCACTATTCCGACGATGTTTGGATATCTTTTCACTGCTCTCTTAGCTTACATGCCTATGCAACTCTGACACTAACTCTTATTTCTTCTGGAGATATCATCTGAAACAAGCAAATCCATATTTTAGCAAAGCATGACGGCGCTACGGGATCTGGTACACATCCTGCACACCCGCATAACCTTGTAAGTATCTGTCCTCCGGTACAACATCAAGGCCGATTCCTCTTGTTTGATCAACCATTCGCCGTGTCAAAAATGCAGAGGGGGATGCAAGGAGCACAAGGCCTGCACATCCAAGCAAGTGGTAACATGGACTTGTACATGGAACATCCCAAGCGCAAGCAGAGCTGCAGTGAGCCTGTACAAAGAGCTAGCGTAAGTCCCTCCATTTCATTTAATTCGTACTGGCATTCGTGTATGATTTGTGTGCAGTGGCTGATCCACGAATTCAAGTTACCAGGAGGGAACATTTAAGTTAAAAAATACGAAGGCACTTGCACTCCGGAAATCAACATAACTTGAGAAATGTGAAGCTACATGCACTTTGAAAACCATCTAATGATCCAAAGTAGTTCAGATTATAAACACTAAATGATGCAAGCACCAAAAAACACAAAATGCAACATGGTGCACAAGGACTACAAACATGGTCTGTACCTGCTTGAATTATTCGTTCTCTGGCTGAAAATATCGAATTGTAATTGCACGTATAACCAGTGCGCAAACTGCATATCAATATATCTATCTTGCACAAGTATGCCAATAGTTTCAAACAACAAATTAGAAAAGTATTTATGCTATGTTTTCATGATACGGGGACTTTTTGGTAGATGGCCTCGACGTTTCCTCAAGCTATGAAAATGCACTATAATTTTCTTGTCATCAATGCCTGCAAATCTCTGTCTCTCTCAACATAGTAGACCATCATTAGACACCAAATCCTTCAATGAGCTTGCAAAATGCTTGCATTAGATCCCTCATTAGACACTATATGTTTATCACCAGGAGCATGTAAAATGTTTGCATCAAATCCTTCATTAGCAGTCTGTTCATTAGACACTTCAGGCTCAAGAACAACATGAGCTTGTATGTTTGCACCGGAAACTTGATTAGATACATCAGATTCAGTCAGTTCAGTATTGATTGGGGGAGTTATAAAATAAGTAGATATTGGTTTCATTTTCTCATAGATTCCCTACATACAAGCAATTTTACAACATCGTCAGGTTTAACTATTGGCCAGAAATTAAAGAGTTGAATTAGATATAATCAGGGATGTGATGTACCTGCTCGTTGCGCATGCTACTCTTGCAAGCTGCGATTGTCTGTTTGCGCAAGCTCGATGCCATGCCCGTGCTGCCGCCGCGGCCTCCCACGCAGGCTACACCCAGGGTTGGATCTTCATCTTCTTGTCCTTCCGTTCGCTTGAAGCCCGGCGACCACCCACCAACGAGGGCGCAAGGAAGTGCTGTGTCGGTCTGTCCAGCGGTGGCTAGGTTAGGAGCGGACCAGACTGGAGGCTGGAGCGAATGAATTGGGATTTTTCCTACTGTCGATCGATATGGGAGGCGCTCGTTTGGACCGCGAGCCTCCTATAGGGCCTGCCTTGCACTTATGTTATTGGACCATCCAAATTGAAACATTTTTCTTCATTTTTTACATTGCCTGCTCGTGCGTTGGGACGAACAAAACTAGCATTGGCCAAACTGGACGACTCAAACTAGGTGCACACTTTCCAGCCACCTGAGGCGGCCGCCCATACCAGCCCCTATGGTGGTGTCGCCCCTTTTTGCGTGTATGATTGGATAGTGAAAAATATTCCAGTGGCGCTTTTGATTTACCCACAGAATGGTTGAATTGCTTGTTTCTATGAACTGAGTTCGCCAATAATGTGAAGGATGCCAGTCTTTTCATCCTATTGTAGATTTCTTAGATCTGGATATGCCAAAAGTAATCGCATGAAATATACAGTAAAAGCCAGTGTGATGTGTTTGGCTACAACTAGTCTGACTACACGTCCTCATATAACATATCAAGGACGCACCATCTTACCAGATTAACCATTCGACTTACCCATGCAGTGTGGGAAGAAAGAAGTATTGGGACTGTGTATCCAAGCAATTGATGCCATGGACTCCTTCGTACAACCTTGTAAGCAAAAAAGAAGTTGCACTGTGCCTGTACAAAGAACTAGCGTAAGTTCAGTTACCTGCTTCTTGGAATTTTAGTTAGCCACTTATTGCAAAATTGTTCAATTACGTTGCTTGGCTTAATTTAGTTTGCTACTGATTACATAATGGCACAGCCTGTTAATCATATTGTAGACTGCGCCTATCTATGTGTTTGATACTTACTGTTAAGAATTACCTGTTTGCCTTAACTTAAATATCTACTTGTTTGTTTAACTGCTTTGCTGCTGTAACAACGGGTTACAATGATGTTAATAACTACTTTTCAGCATCCAATTGAAACTCTTTAATTCCTTGTTTGTTTAACTGGTTTGCTGTTATAACTCCCAGTTGAGATGTTTTGCTAACTTCAACTTTTCTGAATCCAATCGGAACTTTAATGGAAAAACAAGTTAGCCCAAGATCAAAGAGTGAGGTCCCCATGGACGTTGCATCATCCCAGAGCAGTGGCACCGGCCCAATCGTGCATTATGAATCGCCAACTGTTGATGCTCTAGAGGCTAAACTAGTGGTAGAAAGATATTCTGCTTCGGCACTTAGAGATGAAGTTGACATGTTGAGGAAGCAAACAGCACAATCACAAGCAGTACTCAAGACAACCATTAAATATTTGGTGGATTTCAAAACGAAGCAAGCTGAGACTGACCAGATTGTTAAGGTCCTGAAGGAAAAAGGAAACTAAATTCCTACTTGGTAAATCATAGGTGAAATGTTCTTTCCATACTTGAATAACCTTTGTGTTGTCTGTTCATGTAATCAGTCAAACCATTTGTTTTAGAGATCATGTAATAATTGTTTTTTTTGTTTTTTGTTTGTAATTTTATTTGAGCACAAGTCTGTATTAAATGATAAGACTTGGAGACATTTAATTTTGATTGCTGTGCCAGACCTACAAATATGCCAATCGGGCTGAATGTGTATTCAGCAATAGTAGTATAGATGGACCATAAGTGGCACGCATCGGAAAGGGCCAAGATGCTGGCTAAAAAAAGGATGCTGTTGTAGCCAAAAAAAAGTACAGCGGCCTCGCTTATGTATGTTAGTTGATATTATGGATACATATACTCTATAAGTGTTTATATGTCTGTTAGTTCCATACATTCTTGGTTGATTGACTCGGTATTTGAATCTTGATACATCGCTTGTGTACATATCTAAATGGGAGTACACATTATGCTGCGTGTGACATTTGAGTTGGATATGAAGTGTTCCAAATATTCGAATTCACCTTAAACTGGATTCTAGTTTCTGAATTTGAGTATCGGCATTTGTAAACCATATTCATATATGACAGTGGAATACATCTTTGTCGTCCTTTTGAAGATATATAAAAACACATAGAATGATTTATAAAGATTCATATAGGAATACAAAATGGATTCGAATTTAGTTGCTAGGGTAAATGTGGATGCTTATTGTCCCAAAATTCGAAAGAAACATCAAAATGTCCACTCCCACATCGGCTGCCCGAAGCCAAGTGTTTGGGAGATGGAAATTACTGTCTACCCATTACACGGACAATCCATCGGCCCGATTTCCACTGCTCTAAATAGGGGTAGGTTAGTAACTTCAATTAGACATGACACAACCGCCTCTGAGCCCATTCCGACACGGTGGGCGTCAAACATGGGCGGCAAAATTCATTTGATTCAAGCTCGTCCGAAAGACCTCTGTTTCTCCCTCCATTCCCCATTCATACACGGTGGGCGGCAAAACACCCTCTGCTTGTCCGAAATAGATGTAGGCTAATATTTTAAATAGGGGCAGATGTGTAACTTCCATCAGACGTGACATAACCGCCCTACCTGTCAGCCCCGTTCATACATCATGGGCGCCAACCGTGGGCGGCAAAACACCCTCTCCTCGCCCGAAATAGTTACCGGCAAATATTTGGGAGATGCAAGATTACCATCCTATCCCCAACCGACAAGATGTCCAAATTTGAAACGGGGGATAAGTTCCTAATTTCCCATATTTCAGACAGGCGCGTCCCAAAAATATGGTTTCCCGTACCTCTCCCTCCATTTTCCCATTCATACACCGTCCGCACTAGAACACCCCATTCCCACACCAGCCTCCGTCCGCCACCCCATCCATCGCCACCGTCCTCCACCACATCCATCGCTACCATCCTCCACCATGCCGAAGCGCCTACCAAGACCGCGTCGTCCACTGCTAGAGATGGACGTTTCTCATCCATGACGATAGACCAATAGCCTTGCATCGCGTCCTCTCGCTTCATCAGCGTCGTCGTCCTCTTTGCCGGGGCCGCTCACAGGACCTTCTCTTCCACCGCAACGAGACTTATCCCCCGATGCACCCGTCTACCATCGCAGATCTTCTTCAACGCCACCGACAGCCATCGCACCACCGATGCCTACACGATGCCGCAAGAGAGGTGGTACTTCATATCTCCTCAACTTTTTGATCTCAACCAGAAAATAGATCTTAACTTGGTTACTCTACTTTCTTTTCAGCTCTTAGAATTTAGTTCCTAGTTCGAAGCAAACAATGGATGCTAAATATCATTTCTCCGGTTTGCAGCTTCAAATCTGCCATGGCATAGCCATAACATGGTTTAATTGATCATGCTTAGGGTTTAATTGATCATGTTGGTTCCATGGTGGTTTCTTTAGTAGAAAATCAGAGGGGAAACCCTCTTTTGCTAAAAAATATATGCTTAGAGTTTCCCCCTTTTATGATAACTATACGATCAAAATACATGCTTCATGTCATAATAACACTGCTCCACCCATCAAGCTAAACAAGCTTAGTTGTTCAAATACGAATCTGGTATTATTAAAACAGAGTTGTTTAATTGGTCAGCTAAATGTTCCTAAATTAGTTTCGAAAATGCATGTTCGCCGCTCGGGTGTGTATCTCTGCGTGTGGTCTGGTCAGCACAGTTGGGGAGGTGAACTTTGCATATGCAGGGGTTTATAGGGAGACACTCTCCGAGTTGAAACCGCAATGCATTCCATAGATAATCTGAATACTTTTTATGTTTTCATGAATCTCAGATTCTGAACAACATCATAATGATTATGAGCTTGCGTGCATGAAAAGAATAAAGAAGAACAATGCCATGGCTGTCAAACTTGGCATTAAGGGACTGAAATCAAGTCTGGATGCAATGCAATGCAAACACTCTCCACCTACAGATTCATGCTCAGAATATGATCCTAAGAGTGATTCTGAGCTAGAGGGAGACCTAAGTCAATGTAGCTCCCTAGTGGAGGAGTCAGAGGAAGATGCCCTATCTTATTCACCCATCAAGGTACTTGCTCTAACTTTCCAAGGTTACATTGCTCGCACATATCTTGCAACTAATGCTTTGCATTGCTTCTACTTTGTTGAACTGCCATTAGCTTAGTTTACACATCGTGTATGTGAATACGCCCTGCCTATCCATTTTCAATACATATTCCATCTGTCATCATACCATATTTATCCATTCAAATGTTGTTCTTGTGTATCAGACGTTCAAAAGGAAGAGGCTGATTGCTGATTGTGAAGGAGCACAAGCAAAGTATTTGGAAAAGGTAGTGGCACCTGATAAATCAAATAGCCCATTAGGTGTAGTTGCAATATCACCTGACCCACAAAATACCCCAACTCTAGCAGACTCTAGCCCTACTACACTGGTCATTTCTGATGCCCCAATTCAGCAGACCCCAACTGCACCAAATAGTATGATTATGCCAGTTGACATAGCACCAGCTGTACGATGCAAAACCCCCATTCCAGCAAAGAGTACACCAAATCCAGTTGCCAAATCCCTTTTCGAACCAGAGAGAGCCCCAATTGCAGCAAATAGGACCCTTGTTCCATTTCTTCCCAGTTTAGAAGACGAAGCTTATGTTGTTGTCAGGAACTTTGTGCGCATCTTTCCTTCATGGAAAGATTATACCGCGGACACAGAACAATTTCCAGTCTTCCTCCTCAACTTACGCGTAAGTAATGTACTAATTTTATTCATGGTCATTACTGCATATGTTTCTGTTGACAGACGAAACAAGATTTCATTCTTTTTAATAGGCGAGGCGCAAACTAGATTGTGATGACGAGCAAGGGTTGGTTGCGCTTTTCAAGCACTCATTGATGAAGTACCATTCCTACCTGAGGCAAGCGCACTTCGATGGCAAGCCTCTGAACGAAATTTCTGTAAAGTCTCCGGTGCTACATTTATCCGACGGTGACTGAAATAATCTTGTTACACATTGGTCTTGGATGCAGCATAAGGTATTGTCTATGATATCACATCACAATTTGAACTACATTTTTGCATTTGCCTTAATGTCTCACTTGTACGAAAACTGTTAGCAGAAGAACATTCGTTCTCAAGGGACCACAGAATCTCGCAACTATACTGCACACTGCATTGCTCTTGTGAGTACATCTTGCCCTGTATGACCATACTTACTTTCATAGCTGTTCGATTATGTAGCATCACTTCACATGTTAGCCTCGTAATCGTCCATTTGGTGGACATTATAAGATCCGTATGGACTCTTACATAAATTTAGAATCAACCCAATGCTTTTGAAGAGGTTTAGCTCTGCAGTCCTCTTGTAAGGACTGAACGTGGTCTATCACTGTACTTACATTAACAGCTACTCCCTCCGTCCCATAATATAAGAACGTTTTGTATAGTACACCAGTGTTCAAAACACTCTTGTATTATAGGAAGAGGGATTGGTTCATTTTGTAGCATTCTGCATCTTATCTCCCTCTCCCACCATTTACTAAAAAAGATCAGATCTATATTTAATCTTACCAACAAGTAGAATACACAGACAATGCCAGTGCAGAAGTGTAGCCCATTGCTCTTGTCAGTAAATTTTGTCCTGTAAGGCTTGTACTTCCAGGAATTGGTAGTTGATTATGTAGCATCAATCTGCATCTTATCTTCATTATCCTCTATTCTTTCCAGTATTATCATATCTATAATTACTCTCTACAAAATTTAGAGTACAGGCAATGCTTATGAAGAAGATTCTATGCTGAAATTCTTGAGTTATCCTTCCCTTGCCATGGAGAAGGGCATTATAAAGTCGGTGTTAACTGTTAATGTAAGTCAGTCCTTCTAAAGCCTTTATCCTCAACTGCTGTTTAATTTGCTCATACTCCCTATAGTTTACTGCTGTTTAGTTTGCTGTTTCTACCAAAATGCATGTTCGTAAGAACCGTAAGTCCTAAGTTTTACTTGTAAAACCAAATTCCTTATTCATACCATGCACATTATTTAATACTCCCTATATGTATGCTTGTTTTTGTGGATCTATAATCTAGTGTGTGGTGAAGCAGCACACATTTGCACCTTGTCATCTCCTATTTTATCTTACTGATGTGGCTGATGATATGAACAACATGCCATGCACATTATCCAAAATAGATACAATGATTTTCTTTGCCCTTCATCTATGCTTGTTATGTTGACATGGTAATCCAGTAGTGTGGTGAAGCTCCCCACATTATGAACAATGCCAAATTATGCTATTGATATTTCGAACATACTCTTTATTTTCTAATTTGAAATTGGATAGAATTGACAGCACATATATCATCTTTCTTTATACACGTGCAAAACCTGTCATTTCTCTGCTTTGTTTCAGGGTGATATGCCTGATGGCATGCACAAGTCTGCTGAAGGCTGTGAGACAAACCCAACATATACTGCAGCAAAGAAGGCAAAACATCTTGAAGATAGCGAGACAACCCCAAAGTCTTGTCTTGATGCAGTGTTCAAGTTACTTGAGACTAACAGTCAGACAAGCTCACAGAATTCGTTGTCTGAATCAGTTCAACTTCTTCAGTCCCAAATTCTAGCAGAAAGGCATTCTGCAACTCAACTTCGACTTGAAGTCCTATCTCTAAGAAAGATTGTGGAGAACACCAATGAGAACCTCATCGCTAAATAGCTACACCTGGAAGCTCTGACCGACATGCTAGGCCGGTCTCACAGCCTTGCTCAGCAGCTTGCGCAGCAGTTCCCCCGCAAGGCTAACCTTTCTTGAACTGTCTTGGAAGTGGTCTCGGTTCAGTATTATTTTGTTACGCTGCAATGGTGCCCAGTTTTTGTAATCTACTTCTTCGTTGCACTTTATGATCACTGGTGGCGAACTTTGATGCCAAGTGGATGTAATATACCTTAAATCCTTTATTTTGTAGTGTAGGTTTATTCTTAGTTACTATGCCGTAATTTATTTATTATATAGAGTAGGTTTGTTCTTAATTCCTACTAGTTACGCAGCAGCCCAAAATGAACCCTGGCCCATGATTGTGCGAATCAAATCACAGCTTTTAACAGGCCAAAATTGTCTGGGTCCTTGTTTGGCCCAATCAGATATCGGCTGCGAGCAGGCCGGATGCAAACCGGGCCGTAGTTAGGCCCAACTATATGACGGGCTTTTAACATGCCGAATTAATATAGGGACGAAATGTTAAACGGGCCCTTAACAGGACAAAACTAATATAAGGCCGAATTACTAAGTGGGCCTTTTGCAAGTGGGCCCAAAAGCATAGTGTCCAGTTGATGGGCCGGATCTGATATGGGCCATAATTGAGCCCAAAGCCTCTTAAAGGGCCGGACCTGATCTGGGCCGTAATTTGGCCCAGAACGTGGTAGGCTTTTAACAGGCCGGATCTCATATGGGACACTATTAGGCCCGGAGCGTGGCAGGCCATTAATGGACCGGATCAAATATGGGCCGACATTTGGCCCAAAACATGGCAGCCAGTTAATGGGCCGATCTACTAGGTTCCTCAAAATCTTGTGGGCCTACAGCTGGGCCGTCCCATTAATGCCGGTGAAATCTCGTGGGCCTTTAGCTGGGCCGGCCCATTATGACCTGCAAGAATCTTGTGGGCCTTTACCTGGGCCGGCCCATTATGGCACACAAAAATATTGTGGGCCTTTACCTGGGCCATCCCATTATGGCCTGCAAAATCTTGTGGGCCTTTAGCTGGGCCAGCCCATTATGGTCCGCAAAATCTCGTGGGCCTTTAGCTGGGCCGGCCCATTATGGTCTGTAAAATCTTGTGGGCCTTTAGTTGGGCTGGCCCATTTAAAGTTGTTGGGCCATGCCACGTGTCGACGTATCATAGGCGCCTTCTATCCAGTGAGTGGATGACATCTGTCCCGACAATGAGCCGACACGTGTTACCTCTAGCCAATGATGATTTTACACGTGGAAAATCCCCATTGGTCAGGGCTGTTAACGGGTTATCGGATCCAAAACCTGACCCGATAGCTTAACGGCGTTCCGTTACGGTGGATGCCACGTGTCGGTCACCCTTGACGAAAGCACTTCTGTGACGCGCGATTTATCATCATGGAAGTGGACACTTCCGTGATGATAATTTTGGTAATGTCATGGAACACTTCTACGACAGCACAGGTATGACTATCTTGATTCTGTCATAAATTTGTCATGGATGTACATGCATGACAAAAAAAGCGACCTACTGTGACAAACACGTATCATCATGGAAGTGTATTTTTATGTAGTGCAAGCAATTGTTTCATACTTTTGACATTTTCAAAACTTTTTCGATCTTCACGCAATACATGAGTGTGAGCCATGGATATAGCACTATATGTGGAATAGAATGGTGGTTGTGGAGAAGACAAAAGAGGGGAAGATAGTCTCACATCAACTAGGCATATCAACGAGCTATGGAGATGCCCATCAATAGATATCAATGTGAGTGAGTAGGGATGCCATGCAATGGATGCACTGGAGCTATAAGTATATGAATGCTCAACAAAAGAAACTAAGTGGGTGTGCATCCAACTTGCTTGCTCACGAAGACCTAGGGCATTTTGGGGAAGCCCATCATTGGAATATACAAGCCAAGTTCTATAATGAAAAAATCCCACTAGTATATGAAAGTGACAGAATGAGAGACTCTCTACAATGAAGATCATGGTGCTACTTTGAAGCACAAGTGTGGTAAAAGGATAGTAACATTGTCCCATTTTTTCTCTCATTTTTTTGGGCCTTCTCTTTTTTTTGTGGCCTCTTTTCCTTTTATTATTTTTCGTCTGGAGTCTCATCCCGACTTGTGGGGGAATCATAGTCTCCATCATCCTTTCCTCACTTGGGACAATGCTCTAAAAATGATGATCATCACACTTTTTATTTTTCTTACAACTCAACAATTACAACTCAATACTTAGAACAATATATGACTCTATATGAATGCCTGCAGTGGTGTACCGGGATATGCAATGAATCAAGAGTGACATGTATGAAAGAATTATGAACGGTGGCTTTGCCACAAATACGATGTCAACTACATGATCATGCTAGCAATATGACAATGATGGAGCGTGTCATAATGATCGGAACGGTGGAAAGTTGCATGGCAATATATCTCGGAATGGCTATGGAAATGCCATGATAGGTAGGTATGGTGGATGTTTTGAGGAAGGTATTTGGTGGGTATATGATACCGGCGAAAAGTGCGCGGTATTAGAGAGGCTAGCAATGGTGGGAAGGAAGGAAAGTGCGTATAATCCATGGACTCAACATTAGTCATAAAGAACTCATATACTTATTGCAAAAATCTAGAAGTTATCAAAGCAAAGTATTACGCGCATGCTCCTAGGGGGATAGATTGGTAGGAAAATACCATCGCTCGTCCCCGACGGCCACTCATAAGGAAGATAATCAATAAATAAATCATGCTCCGACTTCATCACATAACGGTTCACCATACGTGCATGCTATGGGAATCACAAACTTTAACACAAGCATTTCTCAAATTCACAACTACTCAACTAGCATGACTCTAATATCACTATCCTCATATCTCAAAAGAATTATCAAGCATCAATTTTTTCTTACTATTCAACGCACTCAAAAGAAAGTTTTACAAATCTTGAATACCAAGCATATTATTATTAAGCAAATTGCTATGCTATTAAGACTCTCAAAATAATATAAGTGAAGCATGAGAGATCAATAGTTTCTATAAAAAAATCCACCACCGTGCTCTAAAATATATAAGTGAAGCACTAGAGCAAAATTATATAACTCAAAAGATATAAGTGAAGCACATAGAGCAAAATTATATAACTCAAAAGATATAAGTGAAGCACATAGAGTATTCTATCAAATTCCAAATTATGTATGGCTCTCTCAAAAGGTGTGTACAGAAAGGATGATTGTGGTAGACTAACAAGCAAAGAATCAAATCATAAAAGATGCTCCAAGCAAAACACATATCATGTGGTGAATAAAAATATAGCTCCAAGTAAAGTTACCGATAGAAGTAGACGAAAGAGGGGATGCCTTCCGGGGCACCCCCAAGCTTTGGATTTTAGGTGTCCTTAGATTATCTTGGGGGTGCCATGGGCATCCCCAAGCTTAGGCTCTTGCCACTCCTTGTTCCATAATCCATCAAATCTTTACCCAAAACTTGAAAACTTCACAACACAAAACTTAAAGTAGAAAACTCGTGAGCTCCGTTAGCGAAAGAAAACAAAAGACCACTTCAAGGTACTGTAATGAACTCATTATTTATTTATATGGGTGTTATACCTACTGTATTCCAACTTCTCTATGGTTCATAAACTACTTTAGTAGCCATAGATTCATCAAAATAAGCAAACAACGCACGAAAAACAGAATCTGTCAAAAACAGAACAGTCTGTAGTAATCTGTAGCTAGCGCAAGATCTGGAACCCCAAAAATTCTAAAATAAGTTGCTGGACTTGAGGAATTTATCTATTAATCTTCTACGAAAAGAATTAACTAAATAGCACTTTCCAAATAAAAATGACAGCAGTTCTCGTGAGCGCTAAAGTTTCTGTTTTTTACAGCAAGTTCAACAAGACTTTCCCCAAGTCTTCCCAACGGTTCTACTTGGCACAGACACTAATTAAACACAAAAAACACAACCAAAACAGAGGCTAAATAATTTATTTATTGAATAACAGTAGGGAAAAATAATGGGTTGTCTCCCAACAAGCGCTTTTCTTTAAAGCCTTTTTAGCTAGGCATTGATAATTTTAATGATGCTCACCTGAAAGACAAGAATTGAAGCACAAAGAGAGCATCATAAAATATGTGACAAACACATCTAAGTCTAACATACTTCTTATGCATAGGCATATTATAGGCAAACAAATTATCATGGCAAGCAAACACTAGCATATGCATGGAAGAGGAAAGAAACAATAGTAATCTCAACATAACGAGAGGTAATTTAGTAACATGAAAATTTCTACCACCATATTTTCCTCTCTCATAATAATTACATGTAGGATCACAAGCAAATTCAACAAAATAGCTATCACATAAAATATTTTCAACATGATCCACATACATGAAAGTTGACACTCTTCCAAAATAGTGGGATTAACATTAACTAAAGTCTTGACCTCTTCAAACCCACTTTTATCAAAAACTTCATAAGATTGAACATTATCCAAATATGTGGGATCTAAAGTTGGCACTCTTCCAAACCCACTTTCAGTATTATTGCAAACACTATTATCAATCTCATATTCATCATCGGGAGTAAAAAAATTTTCAAGATCAAAAGTAGAATCACCCCAATCATGATCATTGCAACAAGTAGAGGACATAGCAAAACTAGCATCCCCAAGCTTAGGGTTTTGCATATTATTAGCACAATTTACATAAACAGAATTCATAATAAAATCATTGCAATCATGCTTTTTATTCAAAGATCTATCGTGAATTGCTTCATACAGTAATTCATCACACTTTTCAGATTCACGAATTTCAAGCAAAACCTCATATAGATAATATAGTGCACAAAACTCACTAGCAATTGGTTCATCATAATTGGATCTCTTAAAAAGATTAGCAAGTGGATGAGGATCCATAGATCTTAGGTTCTCTGTTTAGTAATAAATAAAAAACTATTCCAACCATAAGAGCAAACAAGAAACGGGCAAAAGAGGCAAACGGGAAACAGAGGGAGGATAGAGAGAGAGAGCGAATAAAACAGCAAGGGTGAAGTTGGGGAGAGGAAAACGAGAGGCAAATGGCAAATAATGTAATGCGGGAGATAGGGATTGTGATGAGTACTTGGTATGTTGACTTTTGTGCAGATTCCTCTGCAACGGCGCCAGAAATTCTTCTTGCTACCTCTTGAGCACTGCGTTGGATTTCCCCGAAGAGGAGATGATGATGCAGCAAAGTAGTGTAAGTATTTCCCTTGGTTTTTGAGAACCAAGGTATCAATCCAGTATGAGGCTACGCGCGAGTCCCTCGTACCTACACAAAAACAATAGCTCAACGCAACCAACGCGCTTATGGGTTGTCAATCCCTTCATGGTCACTTATGAAAGTGAGATCTGATAGAGATGATAAATAATATTTTTGGTATTTTTGGTATAGAGATGCAAAGTGAAAAGTAAAAGGAAAAGTAAGAGCAAAGCAATAATAAAGTGATGGAGATTGATATAATGAGAAAGAGACCCGGGGGCCATAGGTTTCACTAGTGGCTTCTCTCAAGAGCATAAGTATTCTACGGTGGGTGAACAAATTACTGTTGAGCAATTGACAGAATTGAGCATAGTTATGAGAATATCTAGGTATGATCATGTATATAGGCATCACGTCCGAGACAAGCAGACCGACTCCTGCTTGCATCTACTACTATTACTCCACTCATCGACCGCTATCCAGCATGCATCTAGAGTATTAAGTTAAAAACAGAGTAATGCCTTAAGCAAGATGACATGATGTAGAGGGATAGTTTCATGCAATATGATAAAAACCCCATCTTGTTATCCTCGATGGAAACAATACAATATGTGCCTTGCTGCCCCTTCTGTCACTGGGATAGGACACCGCAAGATCGAACCCAAAGGTAAGCACTTCTCCCATGGCAAGAACAACCAATCTAGTAGGCCAAACCAAACTGATAATTCGAAGAGACTTGCAAAGATAACCAATCATACATAAAAGAATTCAGAGAAGATTCAAATATTATTCATAGATAGGATTGATCATAAACCCACAATTCATCGGTCTCAACAAACACACCGCAAAAAGAAGATTACATTGAATAGATCTCCACGAGAGCGGGGGAGAACATTGTATTGAGATCCAAAAAGAGAGAAGAAGCCATCTAGCTACTAACTATGGACCCGTAGGTCTGAAGTGAACTACTCACACTTCATCGGAGAGGCTTGCATGATGATGTAGAAGCCCTCCGTGATCGATGCCCCCTCCAGCGGAGCTCTGGAATAGGCCCCAAGATGGGATCTCGTGGATACAGAAAGTTGCGGTGGTGGAATTAGGTTTTTGGCTCCGTATCTGATCATTTGGGGGTACGTGGGTATATATAGGAGGAAGAAGTACGTCGGTGGAGCAACAGGGGGCCCACGAGGGTGGGGGCGCGCCTGGTAGGGCAGGGCGCGCCCCCTACCTCGTGGCCTCCTGTTACGTGCCTTGACGTAGGGTCCAAGTCTCCTGAGTTGTATTCGATGAGAAAATCACGTTCCCGAAGGTTTCATTCCGTTTGGACTCTATTTGATATTCCTTTTCTTCGAAACCCTAAAACAGGCAAAAAGCAGCAATTCTGGGCTGGGCCTCCGGTTAATAGGTTAGTCCCAAAAATAATATAAAAGTGGATAATAAAGCCCAATAATGTCCAAAACAGTAGATAATATAGCATGGAGCAATCAAAAAATATAGATATGTTGGAGACGTATCAACAACCAGGAGCCTAAGCTTGGGGATGCCCAGGATGGCATCCCCTCTTTCGTCTTCATTCATCGGTAAGTTTACTTGGAGCTATATTTTTATTCACCACATGATATATATGTGTTTTTCTTGGAGCATCATTTTATTTTATTTTGTTTTGCTTGTTGTTTGAATAATATCCCAAGATCTGAAATTCTTAGATATTACAGAGTCTTCACATAGTTGCAAAATTATTCGACTTCTCATTGATCTTCACTTATATATTTCGGAGTAGTTTGTCATTTGCTCTAGTACTTCACTTATATTCTTTTAGAGCACGTCGGTGGTTTTATTTTGAAGAAATAGATGAACTCTCATGCTTCACTTATATTATTTTGAGAGTCCTAAACAGCATGGTAATTTGCTTTGGTTATGAAACTAGTCCTAATATGATGGCCATCCAAGATGGGTATAATAAAACTTTCATATAGAGTGCATTGAATACTATAAGAAGTTTGATACTTGATGATTGTTTTGAGATATGAAGATGGTGATATTAGAGTCGTGCTAGTTGAGTAATTGTGAAATTGAGAAATACTTGTGTTGAGGTTTGCAAGTCCCATAGCATGCACGTGTGGTAACCGTTGTGTGACAAATTTGAAGCATGAGGTGTTTCTTTGATTGCCTTCCTTATGAGTGGCGGTCGGGGACGAGCGATGGTCTTTTCCTACCAATCTATCCCCCTAGGAGCATGCGCGTAGTGCTTGGTTTTGATGACTTGTAGATTTTTGCAATAAGTATGTTATGACACGCTTCATCATTGTCATATTGCCTTGCATGATCATGTAGTTGACATCGTATTTGTGGCAAAGCCACCGCTCATAATTTTTTATACATGTCACTCTTGAATCATTGCACATCCCGGTACACCGTCGGAGGCATTCATATAGAGTCATATCTTGTTCTAGTATCGAGTTGTAATTTTTGAGTTGTAAATAAATAGAAGTGTGATTATCATCATTATTAGAGCATTTTCCCATGTGAGGAAAAAAAGAGAAAGCCAAATAAAAAAAGAGAAGGACCAAAAAATATGAGAGAAAAAGAGAGAAGGGACAATGTTACTATCCTTTTCCACACTTTTTCTTCAAAGTAGCACCATGATCTTCATGATAGAGAGTCTCTTATTTTGTCACTTTCATATACTAGTGGGACATTTCATTATAGAACTTGGCTTGTATATTCCAACAATGGGCTTCCTCAAAATGCCCTAGGTCTTTGTGAGCAAGCAAGTTGGATGCACACTCACTTAGTTTCTTTTGTTGAGCTTTCATACATTTATAGCTCTACTGCATCTATTGCATAGCAATCCCTACTCCTCGCATTGACATCAATTGATGGGCATCTCCATAGCCCGTTGAATATCCGCGTCGATGCGAGACTTTCTCCCTTTTTGTCTTCTCCTCACAACCTCCATCATCATATTCTGTTCCACCTAGAGTTCTAATGTCCATGGCTCGCACTCATGTATTGCATGAAAGTTGAAAGTGTTTGAGGATAGTAAAGTATGAAACAATTGTTTGGCTTGTCATCGGGGTTGTGCATGATGGGAACATTTTGTGTGACGAAAATGAAGCATGGCCAAACTATATGATTTTGTAGGGATGAGCTTTATTTGGCTATGTTATTTTGAGAAGACATAATTTCTTTTTCAGTATGCTTGAAGTATTATTATTTTTATGCCAATATTAAACTTTTGTCTTGAATCTTTCGGATCTGAACACTCATGCCACAAAAAAGAAAATTGCATTGAAATAATGTTAGGTAGCA
Organism: Triticum urartu; assembly: GCF_056163025.1. Classification (NCBI taxonomy): domain Eukaryota; kingdom Viridiplantae; phylum Streptophyta; class Magnoliopsida; order Poales; family Poaceae; genus Triticum; species Triticum urartu. Next base: position 554,198,218 of record NC_141876.1, read on the forward strand.
TTCCACATCAAAAATTCTATTTTTATCATTTACCTACTCGAGGACGAGCAGGAATTAAGCTTGGGGATGCTTGATACGTCTCCAACGTATCTATAATTTTTTATTGTTTCATGCTATTATATTATCAATCTTGGATGTTTCATATGCATTTATATGCTATTTTATATGATTTTGGGACTAACCTATTAACCTAGAGCCCAGTGCCAGTTTTGTTTTTTTCCTTGTTTTTGAGGATCATAGAAAAGGAATATCAAATGGAGTCCAATTGACATGAAAATTTACGGAGATCATTTTTGGACCAGAAGAAGCCCACGAAGCATCGGAGATTGACCAGAAGAGTCCCGAGGCCACCACGAGGGTGGGGGCGCGCGCCCTGCCTCGTGGCCGCCTCGTGGACCCCCTTGACTTGTTCCCGACGCCAACGCCTCTTATATATCCCCAAACTTCCAGAAAATAACCTAGATCGGGAGTTACGCCGCTGCAAGCCTCCGTAGCCACCAAGAACCAATCTAGACCCGTTCTGGCACCCTGCCGGAGGGGGGAATCCATCACCGGTGTCCATCTTCATCATCCTGGTGGTCTCCATGACAAGGAGGGAGTAGTTCAGCCTCGGGGCTGAGGGTATATTACAAAAACCATTATCTACTATCCATATTGCACTTGTATCACCATCTCTTCGCCGAACTAGTGCACCTATAAAATTTACCATTGTATTGGGTGTGTTGGGGACACAAGAGACTCTTTGTTATTTTGTTGCGGGGTTGTTTGAGAGAGACCACCTTCATCCCACTACTGCAGGAGGCTGCTAACGCGCCACTATGATCAGAGACCCTTCGAGAAGCTGTGTGCGATGCAATAATCACAAACGGTACTGTATGAAAACCGTCAGAAATGTATAAAACATTTGTGATGAAGGATGCATCAAACACGGTTCGGGTTTTAGTTATGTGTGCGATGAAGGGCATACGGTTTAGTTTAATTTACTGTTTGCAATGAGGAGGAACAAAAGAAACGGGCAACCAGATGAAGGCGTGTGCGATAGACAGCATACGGTTCACTTGTATGAACTGTTTGTGATTAGGCAACACAAAAGAAACGGTCAGCCAGATCAATGTGTGTGTGATTCAGGGCATATGCTTCAGAAGCATTAACTGTTTGCAGTTAGGCAACAGAACATAAACGGGTCAGCCAGATCAAAGTGTCTGTGATTGATGGCATATAGTTCACATGGATGAACTGTTTGCGATTAGCCACAACAAACTGAAACAGTCAGATAGATCAACATGTGTGCTCTAGACAAGCACACACATTCTAATTAAAAAAAACATGTGCGATGGTGCTGACATTGCCTATTGCGGTGCACCCTATGGTGCAAACACCACGTACGTAGTCGAGAAGGCATACGCGCCCACGTTACGCCTTCCAGGAATAGTGCCGCACTTATAACCGTCAGTAAATTTTGAGCATGCATCCCGTCACATTCCAAATTGCAAACCTGTTCACACTGATCAAAATCTAAATGGTTTGCCACTTAGGAGCGTATTACTACACGGTTATAAATACTACTACTCCAAGATGACTGCACATTCCTCCTCAACTCCTCATCCACAAAAAGTCAAAAACAAACAAGTCATTCATCATCGTTCCCTTGCACCCGCCATGGCCAGCGTGAGTTCTGGAGCACGAGAGATGTCCCGCCTCGCCGCGAAAGCAGCCAACATGTCTCGCTGCACGACCATAGCAGCAAAGAGGTCTCACCGCGCCGCCGAAGCAGCACGGAGGACCCGTCGTGCCGTCGATGCAGTAGACTGGTCTGGCCACGCCGCAGAAGCAGAAGATATGTCCTGCCGTGCCGCGAATGCAATAGAGATGTCCTCCTACGCCGCGGTGGCCTGGGAAATTGCCTCGCGCGCATGCGAGGACTCTTATAGGCACATGCGTGCCCTCGTCCTCGGGCAGATGGATCTGATCTCCAGGTGGGCGAGGTTGCAGGATGACCTGCAAGCTTCGTTTGAACAGTCTACTGACATCATCCTGTAACTAAATGAGAGCAATGTGAAGCTCCGGGCCGAGCGCGACCTGCTGAGGGCAAAGATCGTCGGAAGTGCGGAGCAGCAGGAGCAGACCACTGCCTTGTTGAAGAGGACCGGCGTTGTCATCGAGAAATTTACAGACGAGAATGCCATGCTGCGCATCGAGCACAGAAGGCTGGTGGAGGAATCTGTGGATGCTCTCAACCAGCATCTTGAGGACAAGAAAGAGCTCGTCTCTGCCCACCGCGGAGACTAGTTCCTGCTGTGGCTTCCTTCTTCTTTCTCCCTTGTGTATATCGGGCATTGCCGCATGTGGATTTTTTTAATTATGTTTATAAATATGTAAGACAATTATTATCCAATGTCATTGTCCTTATATTCATCATGCTTTCTATAAGTCGCAGTCGATGCTATATAGGTCCGTCGGATCTTACATCAAGATCCGTGCAAAACTTTCTTTTCATATTTTCATTTTTCTCTCTTAAATATCAGTCCAGTGAGACATATAGTCATGCCGTAGAACAGGTGCTCGACACCATTAATGGAGACATTGGGAGGGAGGTGTGCGGCGAGTAGCGGTCAAAAGGGCTCTCCTCCCGATGAGCATGCACATGGGTCTGATTGCACGCCTACCGTACTCAAATAGCTACCCCGCACGGCACCTCCTGACCAATAAAAAAGGGGACACATGGCTGCACGTAATTGGTAAGTTGAACACCCACGGTTTCAATAATACTTGTGTTTCCGATTTGTAACGTGACATCACTTGTTCCAAAACGGCTTTGTTGATTGTTAATGTGTGCGCCTTCGCGAGTCGGACAGAAAAATTACCATAGCATGTTGGTGCCATGTCATGAGACCATGCCAAGTTTCATGATTTTCAGGCATATTTTGGAATTACAGGAATTAAAAACCAAGTTTCTCAATCTTTCCTGCCGAGCCACGATGCCCAGATGTTTGAATTTCACTCCCATCTCCTACATGGGACCTAGAAATTGACCCAAGGACACACATGTGATTTTTCAAACAACTTTGGTGCACTGGAGCATGTGCTTGTAATTCAAATTTGAATTATGCACATTAAATGCCCAAAAACTCAATTAGTGTATAAAAAGGCCAAATGAACCCGGAATAATTCCAAATTTTAGCACGGTACTTCTATTTGGTCTAATCTGGTTGTGTAAAAAAATTAAGGTGGTAGAAGGCAATGTATGTATGTCATTTCGCACACGGAGGTGACACGTTCCCTCTTGGAACCACGAGCCTTCTTGAGGGAAGCTCCGGTTTGCAAGACGCTTACACCAAAACTTATCCCAATTCGGGCAGAAAAATTACCGCAGCATGTTGGTGCCAAGTCATCACACCATGCCAAGTATCATGATTTTCAAGCATGTTTTGGAATTACAGGAATTAAAAAACCAAGTTTATCAATCTTTCCGGCCGAGCCACGACGCCTAGATGTTTGAATTTCACTCCTATCTTTTGCATGGGACCTAAAAATTCACCCAATGACACACATGTGATTTTTCAAACAACTTTGGTGCACTGGAGCATGTGCTTCTAGTTCAAATTTGAATTCTGCACATTAAATGCCCAGAAACTCAATTAATGTATAAAAAAGGCGAAATGAGCCCGGTATAATTCCAAAATTTAGCATGGTACTTCTATTTGGTCTAACCTGGCTCTGTAAAAAAAATTAAGGCGGGAGAAAGCAGTGTACGTATGTCGTTTCGCACACAGAGGTGACACGTTCCCTCTCGGAAACACGAGCCTTCTTGTGGGAAGCTCCGGTTTGCAAGAAGCTTACACCAAATCTTGTTCCAATTCGGCCAAAAAAATTACCGCAGCATGTTGGTGCCATGTCATGACACCATGCCAAGTTTCATGATTTTCAGGCATGTTTTGGAGTTACAGGAATTAAAAACCAAGTTTCTCAATCTTTCTGGCCGAGCCACGACGCCCGGATGTTTGAATTTCACTCCAATCTCTTGCATCGGACCTAGAAATTCACCCAAGGACACACATGTGATTTTTCAAACAACTTTGGTGCACTGGAGCCTGTGCTTGTAGTTCAAATTTGAATTATGCACATTAAATGCCCAAAAACTCAATTAATGTATAAAAAAGGCGAAACGAGCCCGGAATAATTTCAAAATTTAGCACGGTACTTCTATTTGGTCTAATTTTGCTGTGTAAAAAGATTAAGGCGGGAGAAGGCAGTGTATGTATGTCGTTTCGCACACAGAGGTGACACATTCCCTCTCGGAACCACGAGCCTTCTTGAGGGAAGCTACGGTTTGCAAGAATCTTACACCAAAACGTGTCCCAATTCGGGCAAAAAATACCACAGCATGTTGGTGCCATGTCATGACACCATGCCAAGTTTCATGATTTTCAGGCGTGTTTTGGAATTACAGGAATTAAAAAACCAAGTTTCTCAATCTTTCCGGCCGAGCCATGACACTTAGATGTTTGAATTTCACTCCCATGTCTTGCATCGGACCTAGAAATTCACCCAAGGACACACATGTGATTTTTCAAACAACTTTGGTGCACTGGAGCCTGTGCTTGTAGTTCAAATTTGAATTATCCACATTAAATGCCCAAAAACTCAATTAATGTATAAAAAAGGTGAAACGAGCCTGGAATAATTCCAAAATTTAGCACAATACTTATATTTGATCTAACCTGGGTGTGTAAAAAAATTAAGGCAGGAGAAGGTAGTGTACGTATGTCATTTCGCACACAGAGGTGACACGTTGCCTCTCAAAACCACGAGCCTTCTTGAGGGAAGCTCCGGTTTGCAAGAAGCTTACACCAAAGCTTGTCCCAATCCGGTCAAAAAAATTACCGCAGCATGTTGGTGCCATGTCATGACACCATGCCAAGTTTCTTGATTTTTAGGCATGTTTTGGAATTACAGGAATTAAAAAACCAAGTTTCTCAATCTTTCCGGCCGAGCCACGATGCCGTGTTGTTAGAATTTCACTCCAATCTCTTGCATTGGACCTAGAAATTTACCCCAAGGACACACATGTGATTTTTCAAACAACTTTGGTGCACTGGAGCCTGTGCTTGTAGTTCAAATTTGAATTATGCACATTAAATGCCCAAAAACTGAATTAATGTATAAAAAAGGCAAAACGAGCCGGGAATAATTCCAAAATTTAGCACGGTTCTTCTATTTGGTCTAATTTCGTTGTGTAAAAAATTAAGGCGGGAGAAGGCAGTGTACGTATATTGTTTCGCACATGGAGGTGACACGTTCCTCTCGGAACCACGAGCCTTCTTGAGGGAAGTTCCCATTTGCATGAAGCTTACACCAAAACTTGTCCCAATTCGGGCAAAAAAAATTACCACAGCATGTTGGTCCCATGTCATGACACCATGCCAAGCTTCATGATTTTCAGGTGTGTTTTGGAATTACAGGAATTAAAAACCAAGTTTCTCAATCTTTTCGACCGAGCCACGACGCCTAGATGTTTGAATTTCACTCCCATCTCTTGCATCAGACCTAGAAATTCACCCAAAGACAAACATGTGATTTTTCAAACAACTTTAGTGCACTGGAGCATGTGCCTGTCGTTCAAATTTGAATTATGCACATTAAATGCCCAGAAACTCAATTAATGTATAAAAAGGTGAAATGATCCTGGAATAATTCCAAAATTTAGCATGGTACTTCTATTTGGTGTAATCTGGCTGTGTAAAAAAATTAAGGTGCGAGAAGGCAGTGTACGTATGTCGTTTCGCACAAAGAGGTGACACGTTCCCTCTCGGAACCACGAGCCTTCTTGTGGGAAGCTCCGGTTTGCAAGAAGCTTACACCAAAGCTTGTCCCAATTCGGCCAAAAAAATTACCGCAAAATGTTGGTGCCATGTCATGACACCATGCCAAGTTTCATGATTTTCAGGCATGTTTTGGAATTACAGGAATTAAAAAACCAAGTTTCTCAATCTTTCCGGCCGAGCCACGACGCCCGGATGTTTGAATTTCACTCCAATCTCTTGCATCGGACCTAGAAATTCACCCAAGGACACACCTGTGATTTTTCAAACAACTTTGGTGCACTGGAGCCTGTGCTTGTAGTTCAAATTTGAATTATGCACATTAAATGCCCAAAAACTCAATTAATGTATAAAAAGGCGAAACGAACCCGGAATAATTCCAAATTTAGCACGGTACTACTATTAGGTCTAATTTCGCAGTGTAAAAAAATTAAGGTGGGAGAAGGCAGTGTACGTGTGTCGTTTCGCACACGGAGGTGACATGTTCCCTCTCGGAACCACGAGCCTTCTTGAGGGAAGCTCCGGTTTGCAAGAAGCTTACACCAAAACTTGTCCCAATTCGGGCCAAAAAATTACCGCAGCATGTTGGTGCCATGTCAGGACACCATGCAAAGTTTCATGATTTTCTGGCGTATTTTGGAATTACAGGAATTAAAAAACCAAGTTTCTCAACCTTTCCGGCCGAGCCACGATGCCTAGATGTTTGAATTTCACTCCTATCTCTTGCATGGGACCTAGAAATTCACCCAAGGACACACATGTGATTTTTCAAACAACTTTGGTGCATTGGAGCATGTGCTTCTACTTCAAATTTGAATTATGCACATTAAATGCCCAGAAACTCAATTAATGTATAAAAAGGCGAGACGAGCCCGGAATAATTCCAAAATTTTGCACGGTACTTCTATTTGGTCTAACCTGGCTGTGTAAAAAAATTAAGGCGGGAGAAAGCAGTGTACGTATGTTGTTTCGCACACAGAGGTGACACGTTCCCTCTCGGAACCACGAGCCTTCTTGTGGGAAGCTCCGATTTTCAAGAAGCTTACACCAAAGCTTCTCCCAATCCGGCCAAAAAAATTACCGCAGCATGTTGGTGCCATGTGATGACACCATGCCAAGTTTCATGATTTTCAGGCATGTTTCCGAATTACAGGAAATAAAAAACCAAGTTTCTCAATCTTTCCGGCCGAGCCACGACGCCAGGCTGTTTGAATTTCACTCCAATCTCTTGCATCGGACCTAGAAATTCACCCAAGGACACACCTGTGATTTTTCAAACAACTTTGGTGCATTGGAGCCTGTCCTTGTAGTTCAAATTTGAATTATGCACATTAAATGCCCGAAAACTCAATTAATGCCAAGTTTCATGATTTTCAGGCGTGTTTTGGAATTACAGGAATTAAAAAAACCAAGTTTCTCAATCTTTCCGGCCGAGCCACGATGCTTAGATGTTTGAATTTCACTCCAATGTCTTGCATCGGACCTAGAAATTCACCCAAGGACACACATGTGATTTTTCAAACAACTTTGGTGCACTGGAGCCTGTGCTTGTAGTTCAAATTTGAAGTATCCACATTAAATGCCCAGAAACTCAATTAATGTATAAAAAAGGTGAAACGAGCCCGGAATAATTCCAAAATTTAGCACAATACTTCTATTTGGTCTAACCTGGGTGTGTAAAAAAATTAAGGCGGGAGAAAGTAGTGTACGTATGTCGTTTCGCACACAGAGGTGACACGTTCCCTCTCGGAACCACGAGCCTTCTTGAGGGAAGCTCCGGTTTGCAAGAAGCTTACACCAAAGCTTGTCCCAATCCGGTCAAAAAAATTACCGCAGCATGTTGGTGCCATGTCATGACACCATGCCAAGTTTCATGATTTTCAGGCATGTTTTGGAATTATAGGAATTAAAAAATCAAGTTTCTCAATCTTTCCGGCCAAGCCATGACGCTTAGCTATTTGAATTTCACTCCCATCTTTTGCATCAGACCTAGAAATTCACCCAAGGACACACATGTGAGTTTTCAAACAACTTTGGTGCACAGGAGCCTGTGCTTGTAGTTCAAATTTGAATTATGCACATTAAATGCCCAAAAATCAATTAATGTATAAAAAGGCGAAACGAGCCCGGAATAATTCCAAAATTTAGCATGGTACTTCTATTTGGTCTAATTTCACTGTGTAAAAAAAATAAAGGCGGGAGAAGGCAGTGTACATATGCCATTTCGCACACGGAGGTGACACCTTCCCTCTCGGAACCACGAGCCTTCTTGAGGGAAGCTCCGGTTTGCAAGAAGCTTACACCAAAACTTGTCCCAATTCAGGCAAAAAAATTACCGCAGCATGTTGGTGCCATGTCATGACACCATGCCAAGTTTCATGATTTTTCAGGCGTGTTTTCGTATTACAGGATTTAAATAACCAAGTTTCTCAATATTTCCGGCCGAGCCACGATGCCCGGATGTTTGAATTTCACTCCAATCTCGTGCATCGGACCTAGAAATTCAACCAAGGACACACATGTGATTTTTTAAACAACTTTGGTGCACTGGAGCCTGTGCTTGTAATTCAAATTTGAATTAAGCGCATTAAATGCCCAAAATCAATTAATGTATAAAAAGGTGAAACGAGCCGGGAATAATTCCAAAATTTAGCACGGTACTTCTATTTGGTCTAATTTTGCTGTGTAAAAAAATTAAGGCGGGAGAAGGCAGTGTACGTATGTCGTTTCGCACACGGAGGTGACACCTTCCCTCTCGGAACCATGAGCCTTCTTGAGGGAAGCTCCGGTTTGCAAGAAGCTTACACCAAAACTTGTCCCAATTCGGGCAAAAAAATTACCGCAGCATGTTGGTGCCATGTCATGACACCATGCCAAGTTCCATGATTTTTAGGCATGTTTTGGAATTACAGGAATTAAAAACCAAGTTTCTCAATCTTTTCGACCGAGCCACGACGCCAAGATGTTTGAGTTTCACTCCCATCTCTTGCATCAGACCTGGAAATTCACCCAAAGACAAACATGTGATTTTTCAAACAACTTTGGTGCACTGGAGCATGTGCTTGTCGTTCAAATTTGAATTATGCACATTAAATGCCCAGAAACTCAATTAATGTATAAAAAGGTGAAATGATCCTGGAATAATTCCAAAACTTAGCATGGTACTTCTATTTGGTCTAATCTGGCTGTGTAAAAAAATTAAGGTGCGAGAAGGCAGTGTACGTATGTCGTTTCGCACTCAGAGGTGACACGTTCCCTCTCGGAACCACGAGCCTTCTTGTGGGAAGCTCCGGTTTGCAAGAAGCTTACACCAAAGCTTGTCCCAATTCGGCCAAAAAAATTACCGCAGCATGTTGGTGCCATGTCATGACACCATGCCAAGTTTCATGATTTTCAGGCATGTTTTGAATTACAGGAATTAAAAAACCAAGTTTCTCAATCTTTCCGTCCGAGCCACGACGCCCGGATGTTTGAATTTCACTCCAATCTCTTGCATCGGACCTAGAAATTCACCCAAGGACACACCTGTGATTTTTCAAACAACTTTGGTGCACTGGAGCCTGTGCTTGTAGTTCAAATTTGAATTATGCACATTAAATGCCCAAAAACTCAATTAATGTATAAAAAGGCGAAACGAACCCGGAATAATTCCAAATTTAGCACGGTACTACTATTAGGTCTAATTTCGCAGTGTAAAAAAATTAAGGCGGGAGAAGGCAGTGTACGTATGTCGTTTCGCACACCGAGGTGACACCTTCCCTCTCGGAACCACGAGCCTTCTTGAGGGAAGCTCTGGTTTGCAAGAAGCTTACACCAAAACTTGTCCCAATTCGGGCAAAAAAATTACCGCAGCATGTTGGTGCCATGTCATGACACCATGCCAAGTTCCATGATTTTTAGGCATGTTTTGGAATTACAGGAATTAAAAACCAAGTTTCTCAATCTTTTCGACCGAGCCACGACGCCTAGATGTTTGAATTTCACTCCCATCTCTTGCATCAGACCTAGAAATTCACCCAAAGACAAACATGTGATTTTTCAAACAACTTTGGTGCACTGGAGCATGTGCTTGTCGTTCAAATTTGAATTATGGACATTAAATGCCCAGAAACTCAATTAATGTATAAAAGGGTGAAATGATCCTGGAATAATTCCAAAACTTAGCATGGTACTTCTATTTGGTCTAATCTAGCTGTGTAAAAAAATTAAGGTGCGAGAAGGCAGTGTACGTATGTCGTTTCGCACACAGAGGTGACACGTTCCCTCTCGGAACCACGAGCCTTCTTGTGGGAAGCTCCGGTTTGCAAGAAGCTTACACCAAAGCTTGTCCCAATTCGGCCAAAAAAATTACCGCATCATTTTGGTGCCATGTCATGACACCATGCCAATTTTCATGATTTTCAGGCATGTTTTGGAATTACAGGAATTAAAAAACCAAGTTTCTCAATCTTTCCGTCCAAGCCACGACGCCCGGATGTTTGAATTTCACTCCAATCTCTTGCATCGGACCTAGAAATTCACCCAAGGACACACCTGTGATTTTTCAAACAACTTTGGTGCACTAGAGCCTGTGCTTGTAGTTCAAATTTGAATTATGCACATTAAATGCCCAAAAACTCAATTAATGTATAAAAAGGCGAACGAACCCGGAATAATTCCAAATTTAGCACGGTACTACTATTAGGTCTAATTTCGCAGTGTAAAAAAATTAAGGCGGGAGAAGGCAGTGTACGTATGTCGTTTCGCACACCGAGGTGACACCTTCCCTCTCGGAACCACGAGCCTTCTTGAGGGAAGCTCTGGTTTGCAAGAAGCTTACACCAAAACATGTCCCAATTCGGGCAAAAAAATTACCGCAGCATGTTGGTGCCATGTCATGACACCATGCCAAGTTCCATGATTTTTAGGCATGTTTTGGAATTACAGGAATTAAAAACCAAGTTTCTCAATCTTTTCGACCGAGCCACGACGCCTAGATGTTTGAATTTCACTCGCATCTCTTGCATCAGACCTAGAAATTCACCCAAAGACAAACATGTGATTTTTCAAACAACTTTGGTGCACTGGAGCATGTGCTTGTCGTTCAAATTTGAATTATGCACATTAAATGCCCAGAAACTCAATTAATGTATAAAAAGGTGAAATGATTCTGGAATAATTCCAAAACTTAGCATGGTACTTCTATTTGGTCTAATCTGGCTGTGTAAAAAAATTAAGGTGCGAGAATGCTGTGTACGTATGTCGTTTCGCACACAAAGGTGACACGTTCCCTCTCGGAACCACGAGCCTTCTTGTGGGAAGCTCCGGTTTGCAAGAAGCTTACACCAAAGCTTGTCCCAATTCGGCCAAAAAAATTACCGCAGCATGTTGGTGCCATGTCATGACACCATGCCAAGTTTCATGATTTTCAGGCATGTTTTGGAATTACAGGAATTAAAAAACCAAGTTTCTCAATCTTTCCGGCCGAGCCACGACGCTCGGATGTTTGAATTTCACTCCAATCTCTTGCATCGGACCTAGAAATTCACCCAAGGACACACCTGTGATTTTTCAAACAACTTTGGTGCACTGGAGCCTGTGCTTGTAGTTCAAATTTGAATTATGCACATTAAATGCCCAAAAACTCAATTAATGTATAAAAAAGGCAAAATGAACCCGGAGTAATTCCAAAATTTGGCTCGGTACTTCTATTTGGTCTAATTTCGCCGTGTAAAGAAATTAAGGCGGAAGTGGGCAGTGTACATATGTCGTTTCGCACACGAAGGTGACACGTTCCCTCTCGGAACCACGAGCCTTCTTGAGGGAAGCTCTAGTTTACAAGAAGCTTACACCAAACCTTGTCCCAATTCGGGCAAAAAAATTATCGCAGCGTGTTGGTGCCATGTCATGACACCAAGCCAAGTTTCATGATTTTCAGGCGTGTTTCGGAATTATAGGAATTAAAAAACCAAGTTTCTCAATCTTTTCGGCCGAGCCACGGTGCTTAGATGTTTGAATTTCACTCCCATCTCTTGCATGGGACCTAGAAATTCACCCAAGGACACACATGTGATTTTTCAAACAACTTTGGTGCACAGGAGCATGTGCTTGTAGTTCAAATTTGAATTATGCACATTAAATTCCCAGAAACTCAACTAATGTATAAAAAGGCGAAACGAGCACGGAATAATTCAAAAATTTAGCACGCTACTTCTATTTGGCCTAACCTGGCTATGTAAAAAAATTAAGGCGGGAGGAAGCAGTGTACGTATGTCATTTCACACACAGAGGTGGCACGTTCCCTCTCGGAACCACGAGCCTTCTTGTGGGAAGCTCTAGTTTGCAAGAAGCTTACACCAAAGCTTGTCCCAATTCGTGCAAAAAAATTACTGCAGTTTGGTGCCATGTCTTGAAACCATGCTGAGTTTCATGATTTTCATGCGTGTTTTGGAATTACAGGAATTAAAAATCCAAGTTTCTCAATCTTTCCGGCCAAGCCACGATGCCCAAAGGTTTGAATTTCACCCCCATCTCTTGCATCAGACCTAGAAATTCACGCAAGGAAACACATGTGATTTTTAAACCGACTTTGGTGCACTGGAGCATGTGCTTGTAGTTCAAATTTGAATTATGCACATTAAATGCCTAGAAACTCAACTGATGTATAAAAAGGCGAAACGAGCCTAGAATAATTCCAAAATTTAGCACGGTACTTCTATTTGGTCTAACCTGGCTGTGTAAAAAAGTTAAGGCGGGAGAAAGCAGTGTACGTATGTTGTTTCGCACACAGAGGTGACACGTTTCCTCTCGGAACCACGAGCCTTCTTGTGGGAAGCTCGGGTTTGCAAGAAGCTTCGACCAAAGCTTGTCCCAATTCGGCCAAAAAATTACCGCAGCATGTTGGTGCCATGTCATGACACCATGCAAGTTTCATAATTTTTAGGCATTTTTTGGAATTATAGGAATTAAAAAAACCAAGTTTCTCAATCTTTCCGGCCGAGCCACGACGCCCGGATGTTTGAATTTCACTCCAATCTCTTGCATTGGACCTAGAAATTCACCCAAGGACACACATGTGATTTTTCAAACAACTTTGGTGCATGGGAGCCTATGCTTGTTGTTCAAATTTGAATTATGCACATTAAATGCCCAAAACTCAATTAATTTATAAAAAAGGCGAAACGAACCCGGAATAATTCCAGCACGGTACTTCTATTTGGTCTAATTTCGCTGTGTAAAAAAATTAAGCGGGGAGAAGGCAGTGTACGTATGTCGTTTCGCACACGGAGGTGACACGTTCCCTCTCGGAACCACGAGCCTTCTTGAGGGAAGCACCGGTTTGCAAGAAGCTTACACCAAAACTTATCCCAATTCGGGCAAAAAAATTACCACAGCATGTTGGTGCCATGTCATGACACCATGCCAAGTTTCATGATTTTCAGGCGTGTTTTGGAATTACAGGCATTAACAAACCAAGTTTATCAATCTTTTCGGCCGAGCCACGGCGCCTAGATGTTTGAATTTCACTCCCATCTCTTGCATGGGACCTAGAAATTCACCCAAGGACACACATGTGATTTTTCAAACAAGTTTGGTGCACTGGAGCATGTGCTTGTAGTTCAAATTTGAATTATGCACATTAAATGCCCAGAAACTCAATTAATGTATAAAAAAGGCGAAATGAGCCCGGAATAATTCCAAAATTTAGCACGATACTTATATTTGGTCTAAACTGGCTGTGTAAAAAAATTAAGGCAGGAGAAAGCAGTGTACGTATGTCATTTCGCACGCAGAGGTGACACGTTCCCTCTCGGAACCACGAGCCTTCTTGTGGGAAGATCTGGTTTGCAAGAAGCTTACACCAAAGCTTGTCCCAATTCGTCCAAAAAAATTACCGCACCATGTTGGTGCCATGTAATGACACCATGCCAAGTTTCATGATTTTCAGGCGTGTTTTGGAATTACAGGAATTAAAAAACCAAGTTTCTCAATCTTTCCGGCCGAGCCACGACGCCCGGATGTTTGAATTTCACTCCAATCTCTTGCATCAGACCTAGAAATTCACCCAAGGACACACCTGTGATTTTTCATACAACTTTGGTGCACTAGAGCCTGTGCTTGTAGTTCAAATTTGAATTATGCACATTAAATGCCCAAAAACTCAATTAATGTATAAAAAAGGCAAAATGAACTCGGAGTAATTCCAAAATTTTGCTCGGTACTTCTATTTGGTCTAATATCGCTGTGTAAAAAAATTAAGGCGGGAGAAGGCAGTGTACATATGTCGTTTCGCACACGAAGGTGACACGTTCCCTCTCGGAACCACGAGCCTTCTTGAGGGAAGCTCCGGTTTACGAGAAGCTTACACCAAAACTTGTCCCAATTCGGGCAAAAAAATTACCACAGCGTGTTGGTGCCATGTCATGACACCAAGCCAAGTTTCATGATTTTTAGGCGTGTTTCGGAATTATAGGAATTAAGAAACCAAGTTTCTCAATCTTTTCGGCCGAGCCATGGCGCCTAGATGTTTGAATTTCACTCCCATCTCTTGCATGGGACCTAGAAATTCACCCAAGGACACACAGGTGATTTTTCAAACAACTTTGGTGCACTGGAGCATGTGCTTGTAGTTCAAATTTGAATTATGCACATTAAATTGCCAGAAACTCAACTAATGTATAAAAAGATGAAATGATCCTGGAATAATTCCAAAACTTAGCATGGTACTTCTATTTGGTCTAATCTGGCTGTGTAAAAAAATTAAGGTGCGAGAAGGCAGTGTACGTATGTCGTTTCGCACACAGAGGTGACACGTTCCCTCTCGGAACCACGAGCCTTCTTGTGGGAAGCTCCGGTTTGCAAGAAGCTTACACCAAAGCTTGTCCCAATTCGGCGAAAAAAATTACCGTAGCATGTTGGTGCCATGTCATGACACCATGCCAAGTTTCATGATTTTCAGGCATGTTTTGGAATTACAGGAATTAAAAAACCAAGTTTCTCAATCTTTCCGGCTGAGCCACGATGCCCGGATGTTTGAATTTCACTCCAATCTCTTGCATCGGACCTAGAAATTCACCCAAGGACACACCTGTGATTTTTCAAACAACTTTGGTGCACTGGAGCCTGTGCTTGTAGTTCAAATTTGAATTATGCACATTAAATGCCCAAAAACTCAATTAATGTATAAAAAAGGCAAAACGAACCCGGAGTAATTCCAAAATTTTGCTCGGTACTTCTATTTGGTCTAATTTCACTGTGTAAAAAAATTAAGGCGGGAGAAGGCAGTGTACATATGTTGTTTCGCACACGAAGGTGACACGTTCCCTCTCGGAACCACGAGCCTTCTTGAGGGAAGCTCCGGTTTACGAGAAGCTTACACCAAAACTTGTCCCAATTCGGGCAGAAAAATTACCGCAGCATGTTGGTGCCATGTCATGACACCAAGCCAAGTTTCATGATTTTCAGGCGTGTTTCGGAATTATAGGAATTAAAAAACCAAGTTTCTCAATCTTTTCGGCCGAGCCACGACACCTAGATGTTTGAATTTCACTCCCATCTCTTGCATGGGACCTAGAAATTCACCCAAGGACGCACAGGTTATTTTTCAAACAACTTTGGTGCACTGGAGCATGTGCTTGTAGTTCAAATTTGAATTATGCACATTAAATGCCCAGAAACTCAATTAATGTATAAAAAGGTGAAATGATCCTGGAATAATTCCAAAACTTAGCATGGTACTTCTATTTGGTCTAATCTGGCTGTGTAAAAAAATTAAGGTGCGAGAAGGCAGTGTACGTATGTCGTCTCGCACACAGAGGTGACACGTTCCCTCTCGGAACCACGAGCCTTGTTATGGGAAGCTCCGGTTTGCAAGAAGCTTACACCAAAGCTTGTCCCAATTCGGCCAAAAAAATTACCGCAGCATGTTGGTGCCATGTCATGACACCATGCTAAGTTTCATGATTTTCAGGCATGTTTTGGAATTACAGGAATTAAAAAACCAAGTTTCTCAATCTTTCCGGCCGAGCCACGACACCCGGATGTTTGAATTTCACTCCAATCTCTTGCATCGGACCTAGAAATTCACCCGAGGACACACCTGTGATTTTTCAAACAACTTTGGTGCACTGGAGCCTGTGCTTGTAGTTCAAATTTGAATTATGCACATTAAATGCCCAAAAACTCAATTAATGTATAAAAAAGGCAAAACGAACCTGGAGTAATTCCAAAATTTTGCTCGGTACTTCTATTTGGTCTAATTTCGCTGTGTAAAAAAATTAAGGCGGGAGAAGGCAGTGTACATATGTCGTTTCGCACACGAAGGTGACACGTTCCCTCTCGGAACCACGAGCCTTCTTGAGGGAAGCTCCGTTTTACGAGAAGCTTACACAAAAACTTGTCCCAATTCGGCCAAAAAAATTACCGCAGCATGTTGGTGCCATGTCAGGACACCATGCGAAGTTTCATGATTTTCTGGCATGTTTTGGAATTACAGGAATTAAAAAACCAAGTTTCTCAATCTTTCCGGCTGAGCCACGATGCCCGGATGTTTGAATTTCACTCCAATCTCTTGGATCGGACCTAGAAATTCACCCAAGGACACACCTGTGATTTTTCAAACAACTTTGGTGCACTGGAGCCTGTGCTTGTAGTTCAAATTTGAATTATGCACATTAAATGCCCAAAAACTCAATTAATGTATAAAAAAGGCAAAACGA
This sequence comes from Triticum urartu, assembly GCF_056163025.1. Classification (NCBI taxonomy): domain Eukaryota; kingdom Viridiplantae; phylum Streptophyta; class Magnoliopsida; order Poales; family Poaceae; genus Triticum; species Triticum urartu. The sequence goes on from NC_141876.1 coordinate 554,214,737, forward strand.
AACCGGAGTAATTCCAAAATTTTGCTCGGTACTTCTATTTGGTCTAATTTCGCTGTGTAAAAAAATTAAGGCGGGAGAAGGCAGTGTACATATGTCGTTTGGCACACGAAGGTGACACGTTCCCTCTCGGAACCACGAGCCTTCTTGAGGGAAGCTCCGGTTTACGAGAAGCTTACACCAAAACTTGTCCCAATTCGGGCAGAAAAATTACCGCAGCGTGTTGGTGCCATGTCATGACACCAAGCCAAGTTTCATGATTTTCAGGCGTGTTTCGGAATTATAGGAATTAAAAAACCAAGTTTCTCAATCTTTCCGGCCGAGCCACGACACCTAGATGTTTGAATTTCACTCCCATCTCTTGCATGGGACCTAGAAATTCACCCAAGGACGCACAAGTGATTTTTCAAACAACTTTGGTGCACTGGAGCATGTGCTTGTAGTTCAAATTTGAATTATGCACATTAAATGCCTAGAAACTCAATTAATGTATAAAAAGGTGAAATGATCCTGGAATAATTCCAAAACTTAGCATGGTACTTCTATTTGGTCTAATCTGGCTGTGTAAAAAAATTAAGGTGCGAGAAGGCAGTGTACGTATGTCGTTTCGCACACATAGGTGACACGTTCCCTCTCGGAACCACGAGCCTTCTTGTGGGAAGCTCCGGTTTGCAAGAAGCTTACACCAAAGCTTGTCCCAATTCGGCCAAAAAAATTACCGCAGCATGTTGGTGCCATGTCATGACACCATGCCAAGTTTCATGATTTTCAGGCATGTTTTGGAATTACAGGAATTAAAAAACCAAGTTTCTCAATCTTTCCGTCCGAGCCACGACGCCCGGATGTTTGAATTTCACTCCAATCTCTTGCATCGGACCTAGAAATTCACCCAAGGACACACCTGTGATTTTTCAAACAACTTTGGTGCACTGGAGCCTGTGCTTGTAGTTCAAATTTGAATTATGCACATTAAATGCCCAAAAACTCAATTAATGTATGAAAAAGGCAAAATGAACCTGGAGTAATTCCAAAATTTTGCTCCGTACTTCTATTTGGTCTAATTTCGCTGTGTAAAAAAATTAAGGCGGGAGAAGGCAGTGTACATATGTCGTTTCGCACACGAAGGTGACACGTTCCCTCTCGGAACCACGAGCCTTCTTGAGGGAAGCTCCGGTTTACGAGAAGCTTACACCAAAACTTGTCCCAATTCGGGCAAAAAAATTACCGCAGCGTGTTGGTGCCATGTCATGACACCAAGCCAAGTTTCATGATTTTCAGACGTGTTTCGGAATTATAGGAATTAAAAAACCAAGTTTCTCAATCTTTTTGGCCGAGCCACGGTGCCTAGATGTTTGAATTTCACTCCCATCTCTTGCAGGGGACCTAGAAATTCACCCAAGGACACACAAGTGATTTTTCAAACAACTTTGATGCACTGGAGCATGTGCTTGTAGTTCAAATTTGAATTATGCACATTAAATTCCCAGAAACTCAACTAATGTATAAAAAGATGAAATGATCCTGGAATAATTCCAAAACTTAGCATGGTACTTCTATTTGGTCTAGTCTGGCTGTGTAAAAAAATTAAGGTGCGAGAAGGCAGTGTACGTATGTCATTTCGCACACAGAAGTGACACGTTCCCTCTCGAAACCACGAGCCTTCTTGTGGGAAGCTCCGGTTTGCAAGAAGCTTACACCAAAGCTTGTCCCAATTCGGCCAAAAAAATTACCGCAGCATGTTGGTGCCATGTCATGACACCATGCCAAGTTTCATGATTTTCAGGCATGTTTTGGAATTACAGGAATTAAAAAACCAAGTTTCTCAATCTTTCCGTCCGAGCCACGACGCCCGGATGTTTGAATTTCACTCCAATCTCTTGCATCGGACCTAGAAATTCACCCAAGGACACACCTGTGATTTTTCAAACAACTTTGGTGCACTGGAGCCTGTGCTTGTAGTTCAAATTTGAATTATGCACATTAAATGCCCAAAAACTCAATTAATGTATAAAAAAGGCAAAACGAACCTGGAGTAATTCCAAAATTTTGCTTGGTACTTCTATTTGGTCTAATTTCGCTGTGTAAAAAAATTAAGGCGGGAGAAGGCAGTGTACATATGTCGTTTCGCACACGAAGGTGACACGTTCCCTCTCGGAACCACGAGCCTTCTTGAGGGAAGCTCCGGTTTACGAGAAGCTTACACCAAAACTTGTCCCAATTTGGGCAAAAAAATTACCGCAGCGTGTTGGTGCCATGTCATGACACCAAGCCAAGTTTCATGATTTTCAGGCGTGTTTCGGAATTATAGGAATTAAAAAACCAAGTTTCTCAATCTTTTTGGCCGAGCCACAGCGCCTAGATGTTTGAATTTCACTCCCATCTCTTGCAGGGGACCTAGAAATTCACCCAAGGACACACAAGTGATTTTTCAAACAACTTTGATGCACTGGAGCATGTGCTTGTAGTTCAAATTTGAATTATGCACATTAAATTCCCAGAAACTCAACTAATGTATAAAAAGATGAAATGATCCTGGAATAATTCCAAAACTTAGCATGGTACTTCTATTTGGTCTAGTTTGGCTGTGTAAAAAAATTAAGGTGCGAGAAGGCAGTGTACGTATGTCATTTCGCACACAGAGGTGACACGTTCCCTCTCGGAACCACGAGCCTTCTTGTGGGAAGCTCCGGTTTGCAAGAAGCTTACACCAAAGCATGTCCCAATTCGGCCAAAAAAATTACCGCAGCATGTTGGTGCCATGTCATGACACCATGCCAAGTTTCATGATTTTCAGGCATGTTTTGGAATTACAGGAATTAAAAAACCAAGTTTCTCAATCTTTCCGTCCGAGCCACGACGCCCGGATGTTTGAATTTCACTCCAATCTCTTGCATCGGACCTAGAAATTCACCCAAGGACACACCTGTGATTTTTCAAACAACTTTGGTGCACTGGAGCCTGTGCTTGTAGTTCAAATTTGAATTATGCACATTAAATGCCCAAAAACTCAATTAATGTATAAAAAAGGCAAAACGAACCTGGAGTAATTCCAAAATTTTGCTTGGTACTTCTATTTGGTCTAATTTCGCTGTGTAAAAAAATTAAGGCGGGAGAAGGCAGTGTACATATGTCGTTTCGCACACGAAGGTGACACGTTCCCTCTCGGAACCACGAGCCTTCTTGAGGGAAGCTCCGGTTTACGAGAAGCTTACACCAAAACTTGTCCCAATTCGGGCAAAAAAATTACCGCAGCGTGTTGGTGCCATGTCATGACACCAAGCCAAGTTTCATGATTTTCAGGCATGTTTCGGAATTATAGGAATTAAAAAACAAAGTTTCTCAATCTTTTTGGCCGAGCCACAGCGCCTAGATGTTTGAATTTCACTCCCATCTCTTGCATGGGACCTAGAAATTCACCCAACGACACACAGGTGATTTTTCAAACAACTTTGGTGCACTGGAGCATGTGCTTGTAGTTCAAATTTGAATTATGCACATTAAATTCCTAGAAACTCAACTAATGTATAAAAAGGCGAAACGAGCACGGAATAATTCCAAAATTTAGCACGCTACTTCTATTTGGCCTAACCTGGCTATGTAAAAAAATTAAGGCGGGAGGAAGCAGTGTACGTATGTCATTCACACACAGAGGTGGCACGTTCCCTCTCGGAACCACGAGCCTTCTTGTGGGAAGCTCTTGTTTGCAAGAAGCTTACACCAAAGCATGTCCCAATTCGGCCAAAAAAATTACCGCAGCATGTTGGTGCCATGTCATGACACCATGCCAAGTTTCATGATTTTCAGGCATGTTTTGGAATTACAGGAATTAAAAAACCAAGTTTCTCAATCTTTCCATCCGAGCCACGACGCCCGGATGTTTGAATTTCACTCCAATCTCTTGCATCGGACCTAGAAATTCACCCAAGGACACACCTGTGATTTTTCAAACAACTTTGGTGCACTGGAGCCTGTGCTTGTAGTTCAAATTTGAATTATGCACATTAAATGCCCAAAAACTCAATTAATGTATAAAAAAGGCAAAACGAACCCGGAGTAATTCCAAAATTTTGCTCGGTACTTCTATTTGGTCTAATTTCGCTGTGTAAAAAAATTAAGGCGGGAGAAGGCAGTGTACATATGTCGTTTCGCACACGAAGGTGACACGTTCCCTCTCGGAACCACGAGCCTTCTTGAGGGAAGCTCCGGTTTACGAGAAGCTTACACAAAAACTTGTCCCAATTCGGGCAGAAAAATTACCGCAGCGTGTTGGTGCCATGTCATGACACCAAGCCAAGTTTCATGATTTTCAGGCGTGTTTCGGAATTATAGGAATTAAAAAACCAAGTTTCTCAATCTTTTCGGCCGAGCGACGGCGCCTAGATGTTTGAATTTCACTCCCATCTCTTGCATGGGACCTAGAAATTCACCCAACGACACACAGGTGATTTTTCAAACAACTTTGGTGCACTGGAGCATGTGCTTGTAGTTCAAATTTGAATTATGCACATTAAATTCCTAGAAACTCAACTAATGTATAAAAAGGCGAAACGAGCACGGAATAATTCCAAAATTTAGCACGCTACTTCTATTTGGCCTAACCTGGCTATGTAAAAAAATTAAGGCGGGAGGAAGCAGTGTACGTATGTCATTCACACACAGAGGTGGCACGTTCCCTCTCGGAACCACGAGCCTTCTTGTGGGAAGCTCTTGTTTGCAAGAAGCTTACACCAAAGCTTGTCCCAATCCGTGCAAAAAAAATTACTGCAGCATGTTGGTGCCATGTCTTGAATCCATACCGAGTTTCATGATTTTCATGCGTGTTTTGGAATTACAGGAATTAAAAAACCAAGTTTCTCAATCTTTCCGGCCAAGCCACGATGCCCAAATGTTTGAATTTCACCCCCATCTCTTGCATCAGACCTAGAAATTCACGCAAGGACACACATGTGATTTTTAAACCTACTTTGGTGCACTGGAGCATGTGCTTGTAGTTCAAATTTGAATTATGCACATTAAATGCCTAGAAACTCAACTAATGTATAAAAAGGCGAAACGAGCCCAGAATAATTCCAAAATTTAGCACGGTACTTCTATTTGGTCTAACCTGGCTGTGTAAAAAAATTAAGGCGGGAGAAAGCAGTGTACGTATGTCGTTTCGCACACAAAGGTGACACATTCCCTCTCGGAACCATGAGCCTTCTTGTGGGAAGCTCGGGTTTGCAAGAAGCTTCGACCAAAGCTTGTCCCAATTCGGCCAAAAAAATTATCGCAGCATGTTGGTGCCATGTCATGACACCATGCAAGTTTGATGATTTTTAGGCGTGTTTTGGAATTACAGGAATTAAAAAAACCAAGTTTCTCAATCTTTCCGGCCAAGCCACGACGCCCGGATGTTTGAATTTCACTCCAATCTCTTGCATTGGACCTAGAAATTCACCCAAGGACACACATGTGATTTTTCAAAAAACTTTGGTGCATGGGAGCCTATGCTTGTAGTTCAAATTTGAATTATGCACATTAAATGCCCAAAACTCAATTAATTTATAAAAAAGGCAAGACGAACCCGGAATAATTCCAGCACGGTACTTCTATTTGGTCTAATTTCGCTGTGTAAAAAAATTAAGCCGGGAGAAGGCAGTGTATGTATGTCGTTTCACACACGGAGGTGACACGTTCCCTCTCGGAACCACGACCTTCTTGAGGGAAGCACCGGTTTGCAAGAAGCTTACACCAAAACTTGTCCCAATTCGGGCAAAAAAATTACCGCAGCATGTTGGTGCCATGTCATGACACCATGCCAAGTTTCATGATTTTCAGGTGTGTTTTGGAATTACAGGAATTAACAAACCAAGTTTATCAATCTTTTCGGCCGAGCCACGGCGCCTAGATGTTTGAATTTCACTCCCATCTCTTGCATGGGACCTAGAAATTCACCCAAGGACACACATGTGATTTTTCAAACAAGTTTCGTGCAGTGGAGCATGTGCTTGTAGTTCAAATTTGAATTATGCACATTAAATGCCCAAAAACTCAATTAATGTATAAAAAAGGCGAAACGAGCCCGGAATAATTCCAAAATTTAGCACGATACTTCTATTTGGTCTAAACTGGCTGTGTAAAAAAATTAAGGCGGGAGAAAGCAGTGTACGTATGTCGTTTCGCACGCAGAGGTGACACGTTCCCTCTCGGAACCACGAGCCTTCTTGTGGGAAGATCTGGTTTGCAAGAAGCTTACACCAAAGCTTGTCCCAATTCGTCCAAAAAAATTACCGCAGCATGTTGGTGCCATGTCATGACACCATGCCAAATTTCATGATTTTTGGGCGTGTTTTGGAATTACAGGAATTAAAAGACCAAGTTTCTCAATCTTTCCGGCCGAGCCACGATGCCCGGATGTTTGAATTTCACTCCAATCTCTTGCATCTGACCTAGAAATTCACCCAAGGACACACATGTGATTTTTCAAACAACTTTGGTGCACTGGAGCATGTGCTTGTCGTTCAAATTTGAATTATGCACATTAAATGCTAGAAACTCAATTAATGTATAAAAAGGTGAAATGGTCCTAGAATAATTCCAAAACTTAGCATGGTACTTCTATTTGGTCTAATCTGGCTGTGTAAAAAAATTAAGGTGCGAGAAGGTAGTGTACGTATGTCGTTTCGCACACAGAGGTGACACGTTCGCTCTCGGAACCACGAGCCTTCTTGTGGGAAGCTCCGGTTTCCAAGAAGCTTACAGCAAAGCTTGTCCCAATTCGGCCAAAAAAATTACCGCAGCATGTTGGTGCCATGTCATGACTCCATGCCAAGTTTCATGATTTTCAGGCATGTTTTGGAATTACAGGAATTAAAAAACCAAGTTTCTCAATCTTTCCGGCCGAGCCACGACGCCCGGATGTTTGAATTTCACTCCAATCTCTTGCATCGGACCTAGAAATTCACCCAAGGACACACCTGTGATTTTTCAAACAACTTTGGTGCACTGGAGCCTGTGCTTGTAGTTCAAATTTGAATTATGCACATTAAATGCCCAAAAACTCAATTAATGTATCAAAAAGGCAAAACGAACCCGGAGTAATTCCAAAATTTTGCTCGGTACTTCTATTTGGTCTAATTTCGCTGTGTAAAAAAATTAAGGTGGGAGAAGGCAGTGTACATATGTCGTTTCGTACACGAAGGTGACACGTTCCCTCTCGGAACCACGAGCCTTCTTGAGGGAAGCTCCGGTTTACAAGAAGCTTACACCAAAACTTGTCCCAATTCGGGCAAAAAAATTACCGCAGCGTGTTGGTGCCATGTCATGACACCAAGCCAAGTTTCATAATTTTCAAGCGTGTTTCGGAATTATAGGAATTAAAAAACCAAGTTTCTCAATCTTTTCGGCCGAGCCACGGCGCCTAGATGTTTGAATTTCACTCCCATCTCTTGCATGGGACCTAGAAATTCACCCAAGGACACACATGTGATTTTTCAAACAAGTTTGGTGCACTGGAGCATGTGCTTGTAGTTCAAATTTGAATTATGCACATTAAATGCCCAAAAACTCAATTAATGTATAAAAAAGGCGAAACGAGCCTGGAATAATTCCAAAATTTAGCACGATACTTCTATTTGGTCTAAACTGGCTGTGTTAAAAAATTAAGGCGGGAGAAAGCAGTGTACGTATGTCGTTTCGCACGCAGAGGTGACACGTTCCCTCTCGGAACCACGAGCCTTCTTGTGGGAAGATCTGGTTTGCAAGAAGCTTACACCAAAGCTTGTCCCAATTCGTCCAAAAAAATTACCGCAGCATGTTGGTGCCATGTCATGACACCATGCCAAGTTTCATGATTTTCAGGCGTGTTTTGGAATTACAGGAATTAAAAAATCAAGTTTCTCAATCTTTCCGGCCGAGCCACGATGCCCGGATGTTTGAATTTCACTCCAATCTCTTGCATCTGACCTAGAAATTCACCCAAGGACACACATGTGATTTTTCAAACAACTTTGGTGCACTGGAGCATGTGCTTGTCGTTCAAATTTGAATTATGCACATTAAATGCCCAGAAACTCAATTAATGTATAAAAAGGTGAAATGATCCTGGAATAATTCCAAAACTTAGCATGGTACTTCTATTTGGTCTAATCTGGCTGTGTAAAAAAATTAAGGTGCGAGAAGGCAGTGTACGTATGTCGTTTCGCACACAGAGGTGACACGTTTCCTCTCGGAACCACGAGGCTTCTTGTGGGAAGCTCCGGTTTGCAAGAAGCTTACACCAAAGCTTGTCCCAATTCGGCCAAAAAAATTACCGCAGCATGTTGGTGCCATGTCATGACACCATGCCAAGTTTCATGATTTTCAGGCATGTTTTGGAATTATAGGAATTAAAAAACCAAGTTTCTCAATCTTTCCGGCCGAGCCACGACGCCCGGATGTTTGAATTTCACTCCAATCTCTTGCATCGGACCTAGAAATTCACCCAAGGACACACCTGTGATTTTTCAAACAACTTTGGTGCACTGGAGCCTGTGCTTGTAGTTCAAATTTGAATTATGCACATTAAATGCCCAAAAACTCAATTAATGTATAAAAAAGGCAAAACGAACCCGGAGTAATTCCAAAATTTTGCTCGGTACTTCTATTTGGTCTAATTTCGCTGTGTAAAAAAATTAAGGCGGGAGAAGGCAGTGTACATATGTCGTTTCGCACACGAAGGTGACACGTTCCCTCTCGGAACCACGAGCCTTCTTGAGGGAAGCTCCGGTTTACAAGAAGATTACACCAAAACTTGTCCCAATTCGGGCAAAAAAATTACCGCAGCGTGTTGGTGCCATGTCATGACACCAAGCCAAGTTTCATAATTTTCAGGCGTGTTTCGGAATTATAGGAATTATAAAACCAAGTTTCTCAATCTTTTCGGCCGAGCCACGGCGCCTAGATGTTTGAATTTCACTCCCGTCTCTTGCATGGGACCTAGAAATTCACCCAAGGACACACATGTGATTTTTCAAACAACTTTGGTGCACAGGAGCATGTGCTTGTAGTTCAAATTTGAATTATGCACATTAAATTCCCAGAAACTCAACTAATGTATAAAAAGGAGAAACGAGCACGGAATAATTCCAAAATTTAGCATGCTACTTCTATTTGGCCTAACCTGGCTATGTAAAAAAATTAAGGCGGGAGGAAGCAGTGTACGTATGTCATTCACACACAGAGGTGGCACGTTCCCTCTCGGAACCACGAGCCTTCTTGTGGGAAGCTCGGGTTTGCAAGAAGCTTCGACCAAAGCTTGTCCCAATTCGGCCAAAAAAATTATCGCAGCTTGTTGGTGCCATGTCATGACACCATGCAAGTTTCATGATTTTTAGGCGTGTTTTGGAATTACAGGAATTAAAAAAACCAAGTTTCTCAATCTTTCCGGCCAAGCCACGACGCCCGGATGTTTGAATTTCACTCCAATCTCTTGCATTGGACCTAGAAATTCACCCAAGGACACACATGTGATTTTTCAAAAAACTTTGGTGCATGGGAGCCTATGCTTGTAGTTCAAATTTGAATTATGCACATTAAATGCCCAAAACTCAATTAATTTATAAAAAAGGCAAAACGAACCCGGAATAATTCCAGCACGGTACTTCTATTTGGTCTAATTTCGCTGTGTAAAAAAATTAAGCCGGGAGAAGGCAGTGTATGTATGTCGTTTCACACACGGAGGTGATACGTTCCCTCTCGGAACCACGACCTTCTTGAGGGAAGCACCGGTTTGCAAGAAGCTTACACCAAAACTTGTCCCAATTCGGGCAAAAAAATTACCGCAGCATGTTGGTGCCATGTCATGACACCATGCCAAGTTTCATGATTTTCAGGTGTGTTTTGGAATTACAGGAATTAACAAACCAAGTTTATCAATCTTTTCGGCCGAGCCACGGCGCCTAGATGTTTGAATTTCACTCCCATCTCTTGCATGGGACCTAGAAATTCACCCAAGGACACACATGTGATTTTTCAAACAAGTTTGGTGCAGTGGAGCATGTGCTTGTAGTTCAAATTTGAATTATGCACATTAAATGCCCAAAAACTCAATTAATGTATAAAAAAGGCGAAACGAGCCCGGAATAATTCCAAAATTTAGCACGATACTTCTATTTGGTCTAAACTGGCTGTGTAAAAAAATTAAGGCGGGAGAAAGCAGTGTACGTATGTCGTTTCGCACGCAGAGGTGACACGTTCCCTCTCGGAACCACGAGCCTTCTTGTGGGAAGATCTGGTTTGCAAGAAGCTTACACCAAAGCTTGTCCCAATTCGTCCAAAAAAATTACCGCAGCATGTTGGTGCCATGTCATGACACCATGCCAAATTTCATGATTTTTGGGCGTGTTTTGGAATTACAGGAATTAAAAAACCAAGTTTCTCAATCTTTCCGGCCGAGCCACGATGCCCGGATGTTTGAATTTCACTCCAATCTCTTGCATCTGACCTAGAAATTCACCCAAGGACACACATGTGATTTTTCAAACAACTTTGGTGCACTGGAGCATGTGCTTGTCGTTCAAATTTGAATTATGCACATTAAATGCCAGATACTCAATTAATGTATAAAAAGGTGAAATGATCCTAGAATAATTCCAAAACTTAGCATGGTACTTCTATTTGGTCTAATCTGGCTGTGTAAAAAAATTAAGGTGCGAGAAGGCAGTGTACGTATGTCGTTTCGCACACAGAGGTGACACGTTCGCTCTCGGAACCACGAGCCTTCTTGTGGGAAGCTCCGGTTTCCAAGAAGCTTACAGCAAAGCTTGTCCCAATTCGGCCAAAAAAATTACCGCAGCATGTTGGTGCCATGTCATGACTCCATGCCAAGTTTCATGATTTTCAGGCATGTTTTGGAATTACAGGAATTAAAAAACCAAGTTTCTCAATCTTTCCGGCCGAGCCACGACGCCCGGATGTTTGAATTTCACTCCAATCTCTTGCATCGGACCTAGAAATTCACCCAAGGACACACCTGTGATTTTTCAAACAACTTTGGTGCACTGGAGCCTGTGCTTGTAGTTCAAATTTGAATTATGCACATTAAATGCCCAAAAACTCAATTAATGTATCAAAAAGGCAAAACGAACCCGGAGTAATTCCAAAATTTTGCTCGGTACTTCTATTTGGTCTAATTTCGCTGTGTAAAAAAATTAAGGTGGGAGAAGGCAGTGTACATATGTCGTTTCGTACACGAAGGTGACACGTTCCCTCTCGGAACCACGAGCCTTCTTGAGGGAAGCTCCGGTTTACAAGAAGCTTACACCAAAACTTGTCCCAATTCGGGCAAAAAAATTACCGCAGCGTGTTGGTGCCATGTCATGACACCAAGCCAAGTTTCATAATTTTCAAGCGTGTTTCGGAATTATAGGAATTAAAAAACCAAGTTTCTCAATCTTTTCGGCCGAGCCACGGCGCCTAGATGTTTGAATTTCACTCCCATCTCTTGCATGGGACCTAGAAATTCACCCAAGGACACACATGTGATTTTTCAAACAAGTTTGGTGCACTGGAGCATGTGCTTGTAGTTCAAATTTGAATTATGCACATTAAATGCCCAAAAACTCAATTAATGTATAAAAAAGGCGAAACGAGCCTGGAATAATTCCAAAATTTAGCACGATACTTCTATTTGGTCTAAACTGGCTGTGTAAAAAAATTAAGGCGGGAGAAAGCAGTGTACGTATGTCGTTTCGCACGCAGAGGTGACACGTTCCCTCTCGGAACCACGAGCCTTCTTGTGGGAAGATCTGGTTTGCAAGAAGCTTACACCAAAGTTTGTCCCAATTCGTCCAAAAAAATTACCGCAGCATGTTGGTGCCATGTCATGACACCATGCCAAGTTTCATGATTTTCAGGCGTGTTTTGGAATTACAGGAATTAAAAAATCAAGTTTCTCAATCTTTCCGGCCGAGCCACGATGCCCGGATGTTTGAATTTCACTCCAATCTCTTGCATCTGACCTAGAAATTCACCCAAGGACACACATGTGATTTTTCAAACAACTTTGGTGCACTGGAGCATGTGCTTGTCGTTCAAATTTGAATTATGCACATTAAATGCCCAGAAACTCAATTAATGTATAAAAAGGTGAAATGATCCTGGAATAATTCCAAAACTTAGCATGGTACTTCTATTTGGTCTAATCTGGCTGTGTAAAAAAATTAAGGTGCGAGAAGGCAGTGTACGTATGTCGTTTCGCACACAGAGGTGACACGTTTCCTCTCGGAACCACGAGCCTTCTTGTGGGAAGCTCCGGTTTGCAAGAAGCTTACACCAAAGCTTGTCCCAATTCGGCCAAAAAAATTACCGCAGCATGTTGGTGCCATGTCATGACACCATGCCAAGTTTCATGATTTTCAGGCATGTTTTGGAATTATAGGAATTAAAAAACCAAGTTTCTCAATCTTTCCGGCCGAGCCACGACGCCCGGATGTTTGAATTTCACTCCAATCTCTTGCATCGGACCTAGAAATTCACCCAAGGACACACCTGTGATTTTTCAAACAACTTTGGTGCACTGGAGCCTGTGCTTGTAGTTCAAATTTGAATTATGCACATTAAATGCCCAAAAACTCAATTAATGTATAAAAAAGGCAAAACGAACCTGGAGTAATTCCAAAATTTTGCTCGGTACTTCTATTTGGTCTAATTTCGCTGTGTAAAAAAATTAAGGCGGGAGAAGGCAGTGTACATATGTCGTTTCGCACACGAAGGTGACACGTTCCCTCTCGGAACCACGAGCCTTCTTGAGGGAAGCTCCGGTTTACAAGAAGCTTACACCAAAACTTGTCCCAATTCGGGCAAAAAAATTACCGCAGCGTGTTGGTGCCATGTCATGACACCAAGCCAAGTTTCATAATTTTCAGGCGTGTTTCGGAATTATAGGAATTATAAAACCAAGTTTCTCAATCTTTTCGGCCGAGCCACGGCGCCTAGATGTTTGAATTTCACTCCCGTCTCTTGCATGGGACCTAGAAATTCACCCAAGGACACACATGTGATTTTTCAAACAACTTTGGTGCACAGGAGCATGTGCTTGTAGTTCAAATTTGAATTATGCACATTAAATTCCCAGAAACTCAACTAATGTATAAAAAGGAGAAACGAGCACGGAATAATTCCAAAATTTAGCATGCTACTTCTATTTGGCCTAACCTGGCTATGTAAAAAAATTAAGGCGGGAGGAAGCAGTGTACGTATGTCATTTCACACACAGAGGTGGCACGTTCCCTCTCGGAACCACGAGCCTTCTTGTGGGAAGCTCTGGTTTGCAAGAAGCTTACACCAAAGCTTGTCCCAATTCGTGCAAAAAAAATTACTGCAGCATGTTGGTGCCATGTCTTGAAACCATGCCGAGTTTCATGATTTTCATGCGTGTTTTGGAATTACAGGAATTAAAAAACCAAGTTTCTCAATCTTTCCGGCCAAGCCACGATGCCCAAATGTTTGAATTTCACCCCCATCTCTTGCATCAGACCTAGAAATTCACCCAAGGACACACATGTGATTTTTAAACCTACTTTGGTGCACTGGAGCATGTGCTTGTAGTTCAAATTTGAATTATGCACATTAAATGCCTAGAAACTCAACTAATGTATAAAAAGGCGAAACGAGCCCAGAATAATTCCAAAATTTAGCACGGTACTTCTATTTGGTCTAACCTAGCTGTGTTAAAAAATTAAGGCGGGAGAAAGTAGTGTACGTATGTCGTTTCGCACACAGAGGTGACACGTTCCCTCTCGGAACCACGAGCCTTCTTGTGGGAAGCTCAGGTTTGCAAGAAGCTTCGACCAAAGCTTGTCCCAATTCGGCCAAAAAAATTACCGCAGGAAGTTTCATGATTTTTAGGCGTGTTTTGGAATTACAGGAATTAAAAAAACCAAGTTTATCAATCTTTCCGGCCGAGCCACGATGCCCGGATGTTTGAATTTCACTCCAATCTCTTGCATTGCACCTAGAAATTCACCCAAGGACACACAGGTGATTTTTCAAACAACTTTGGTGCATGGGAGCCTATGCTTGTAGTTCAAATTTGAATTATGCACATTAAATGCCCAAAACTCAATTAATTTATAAAAAAGGCAAAACGAACCCGGAATAATTCCAGCACGGTACTTCTATTTGGTCTAATTTCGCTATGTAAAAAAATTAAGCTGGGAGAAGGCAGTGTACGTATGTCGTTTCGCACACGGAGGTGACACGTTCCCTCTCGGAACCACGAGCCTTCTTGAGGGAAGCACCGATTTGCAAGAAGCTTACACCAAAACTTGTCCCAATTCAGGCAAAAAAATTACCGCAGCATGTTGGTGCCTTGTCATGACACGATGCCAAGTTTCATGATTTTCAGTCGTGTTTTGGAATTATAGGAATTAACAAACCAAGTTTCTCAATCTTTTCGGCCGAGCCACGTCGCCTAGATGTTTGAATTTCCCTCCCATCTCTTGCATGGGACCTAGAAATTCACCCAAGGACACACATGTGATTTTTCAAACAAGTTTGGTGCACTGGAGCATGTGCTTGTAGTTCAAATTTGAATTATGCACATTAAATGCCCAGAAACTCAATTAATGTATAAAAAAGGCGAAATGAGCCCGGAATAATTCCAAAATTTAGCACGATACTTCTATTTGGTCTAAACTGGCTGTGTAAAAAAATTAAGGCGGGAGAAAGCAGTGTACGTATGTCGTTTCGCACGCAGAGGTGACACGTTCCCTCTCGGAACGACGAGCCTTCTTGTGGGAAGATCTGGTTTGCAAGAAGCTTACACCAAAGCTTGTCCCAATTCGTCCAAAAAAATTACGGCAGCATGTTGGTGCCATGTCATGACACCATGCCAAGTTTCATGATTTTCAGGCGTGTTTTGGAATTATCGGAATTAAAAAACCAAGTTTCTCAATCTTTCCGGCCGAGCCACGATGCTCGGATGTTTGAATTTCACTCCAATCTCTTGCATCGGACCTAGAAATTCACCCAAGGACACACATGTGATTTTTCAAACAACTTTGGTGCACTGGAGCCTGTGCTTGTAGTTCAAATTTGAATTATGCGCATTAAATGCCCAAAAAATCGATTAATGTATAAAAAGGCGAAAGGAGCCCGGAATAATTCCAAAATTTAGCACGATACTTCTATTTGGTCTAATTTCACTGTGTAAAAAAATTAAGGCGGGAGAAGGCAGTGTACGTATGTCGTTTCGCACAAGGAGGTGACACCTTCCCTCTTGGAACCACGAGCCTTCTTGAAGGAAGCTCCGGTTTGCAAGAAGCTTACACCAAAACTTGTCCCAATTCGGGCAAAAAAATTACCGCAGCATGTTGGTGCCATGTCATGACAGCATGCCAAGTTTCACAATTTTCAGGCGTGTTTTGGAATTACAGGAATTAAAAAACCAAGTTTCTCAATCTTTCCGGCCGAGCCACGGCGCTTAGCTGTTTGAATTTCACTCCCATCTTTTGCATCGGACCTAGAAATTCACCCAAGGACACACATGTGATTTTTCAAACAACTTTGGTGCACTAGAGCATGTGCTTGTAGTTCAAATTTGAATTATACACTTTAAATGCGTAGAAACTCAATTAATGTATAAAAAAGGCCAAACGAACACGGAATAATTCCAAAATTTAGCATGATACTTCTATTTGGTCTAATCTGCCTGTGTTAGAAAATTAAGGCGGGGGAAGGCAGTGTACGTATGTCGTTTCGCACACGGAGGTGACACGTTCCCTCTCGGAACCAGGAGCCTTCTTGAGGGAAGCTCCGCTTTACAAGAAGCTTACACCAAAGCTTGTTCCAATTCGGCCAAAAAATTACTGCAGCATGTTGGTGCCATGTCATGACTCCATGCGAAGTTTCATGATTTTCAGCCATGTTTTGGATTTACAGGAATTAAAAAACCAATTTCTCAATCATTCCGGCCGAGCCACGACACCCAGATGTTTGAATTTTCTTCCCATTTCTTGCATGGGAGCTATAAATTCACCCAAAGACACACATGTGATTTTTCAGCAAACTTTGGTGCATGGAGCATGTGCTTGTAGTTCAAATTTGAATTATGCACATTAAATGCCCAGAAACTCAATTAATACATAAAAATGCCAAACGAACCCGGAATAATTCCAAATTTAAACACGACACTCTTTTACTAGTTGCATGTTCATTGTACGTAAATGTTCTAGCAATTCAAACAGCATCCTTTCCCTCTGTAACACCATTTTGTCTTTGAAAACATAATGAAAAAATCAGGTATACCTACTAGAAAGAATCGTCTGGGATGCGATATAAAATATCTTGGCGCACCGTCTTGTCTAGCTTACGCAGGAAGCTTCATCGTCTACAGTCCACTGCCCCCGCTTGAACCAACTTGCGCGCCAGTTTCTCGCGGCACCGAGCGAAATTTTTCTGCCACTGCGGAAATATCTATCTCCCCGCCCCCTCCCTCCTACCAAAAGCCACATTTTCACTATTCCTCCTTGCTTTCCAAGTTCAAACCTTCACTGCTGCTTACTGGAAGCTCAGCCTCCTCGCCGGCGACCCTTCTTCTTGCAGCGTCGCCTCCTCGCCGGTGACCCTTCTTCTTGCAACGCCGCCTCCTTGCGGGCAACCCTTCTTCTTGCTGCGCGGCCTCCTCGCCGCCGACCCTTCTTCTTGGTGTGCGGCCTCGTCGATATGGTCAGGTAATCCACACCCCACCCACACCATCCTCCTCCTTTCCCATCCCACATGCCCCGACTGACAGAGCGACACCTTCCACCGAAATCACCACCCCCTCCTCCAATTAAGCGCCGCCCATAGCCATTTTACACGCATTATAACATGGAGCTGAGTAGCATGCGACCGCACGTGCGAACGAGGTTGCTATGGCTGACATGCGTGTCGACTGCCAGATCTTGGAGGAGCACCTCGTCTTCGAGGCCAGCGTCGACACCACCGCGCGGTTGTCTACTTTAAAATACAGTTCGTGATGTTTTATCAAGGCCACCACCAGTGCCTTCTAATGATTTGTCCTTTGTAATGTTATTATGAAATATGATGTTCAGTTCACAGTTTGGTCCTCTGAAATGTAATGTTCAGTTAACACTTTGGTCCAACAATTGCCACATTTCATAGTACTGTTCTAAAGCATTCTTTGTTTCGTTAACTGTCTTATCTTCTAGTACATGTTTCTATTCTGCAGTGTCGTGCTCAGTTAACTATTTTGGTTCATTTACTCTGATGTCCATTTAACTGTTTGGTTCAGTTCTGCAATTTGATTTTCATTTGTTGTGGGTACAATTTTGTATTGTTATGCATGTGACACCAATCAAATTTGGTTGTACTCAATACATATTCTACTGATAGTATGGCAACTCTCAGTTAACCTGATCAAGATCTTCCTTATGTGTGTTGCAGGGAAACAATGGGAGACACTACGGTTTACCATCGAGGTTTGTTCAAGTAGGGTCCTTTGGCTAATAGCACATTATTGTGCAGTTGCAGGAATCATTCTAATATTTAGGTTTCTTACAATTTGGTCTTGCACCTGTAGGTCCTGCTGTCAGAGGCTTAGACCCACTGTTCGACCCATTTTGCATATGGGGAAATGAGGTGTCCATGAATATCAGTCAAGTCAAGAAACTCAGAAAGATTGTTAGGATGAATAAACTTGCAACGAATAACATCAAGATCCTTGTTTGCACAATGAAGAAGACATCAGTCAACTATAGGATGGTACAAACTCTTTTACCTTGTTTTTACCCCTAGCGCCATTTCAAAATTTACAACAGCGATTTATGCATAGCTTTGTTTTTAGTACTTTTCAAAGCAGTTCACCAATGATTACCTCTCAAACCACCTGCATGGTCAAGAGGCGAGGAAGGTATTCATTCAACACCCACGGTACAATATTGAAGTCTTGCTAAAGAGGACGAAGGTTGGGCGGGCAATTATCCATAGCCACTGGCCTAAAGTTGCAAGGACATTCAACATCACTGAAGGCTCAATATTTTCCTTCGCTTCTGCAGTTTCCCAGATGAGATTCATCTGTCTATTTATCGTGTATGATGCTACTTTCCAAAGGTTTTTGATGTTGCATGTGAAACTTGATGCTGTTGTGTAATGACGTAACTGAGTGCCGAAGCTATCTGATGTAATTCGATTATGAAATCCTGGTTGCTTTTATATGGATATGATATATCTGACATGATTTATAAGAAATATCGGTTTGATTAGTACATGGATTATCAATAATAGGCCAATTACCCTGCTTATTGGGGTTTTCTATTTCAAACGGTTACTCAAACAGCACCGTGGGCGACGAACTCAAACAACCCGCATGGTTTCTAGAAAGTAGGCGTATTCGATCAACTAACAATCACACATGGCTTCCGGCAGTGAACTGTTTGTGTTAGGCCACCTTGCACAAATGTTTCCACACAAAGAACTGTGTGGGATGTACATACCTACGGAAATGATTTTCTGGGATTCACTGTGTGGGATGTACATACCTATGGAAATGATTTCTGGGATTCACCGTGTAGGATGTACATACCTACGAAAATGATTTCTGGGATTCACCGTGTGGGATGTACATACCTACAGAAATGACTTTTGGGATTCACCGTGTGGGATGTACATACCTACGGAAATGATTTCTGGGATTCACCGTGTGGGATGTACATACCTATGGAAATTATTGGGTTTCGATGCCTCGCCCGATCGCACACGGCCCCAGCCTGGGTCCCAGGAGGGCCTATCCACGACAATTTCTGGGTCATGTGGGAAGGACACCCTATCGCACACACTCACTTGGCGACGGTTCCAAATGCCGTCATGGAAAGGGGTTTTAAACTGTTTGTTTAGGACGTCGTTGTACTAGTGTCCTACGCCTCCCACGGATTGATAAACCTTAGGTCACCCACTTGAGGGAAATTTGCTACTGGCCTACAAACCTCTACACTTGGAGGCCCAACAACGTCTACAAGAAGAAGGTTGTGTAGTAGACATCAGGTTGATGCACGTTTTCGTCCTTGTTTCTCCGGTATAAATCTTGGGGCCCTCTTTGAGGTACTTTGTGTTGGATTGAGTATTATGAATCTGAAATTGTTTGATGCATATCATATAATCAACTCACAGGTACTCTCGCTGACATTGGAGTATTAGGTGACATTAGAGTTGGTTGATGTGTATCATTTGGTGTTATTTTAGTACGAACTCTAGGGCTGTTTGTGACACATATAGGGATAGCTCGATAGATCGATCGGAAAGGATAACTTTGAGGTGGTTTCGTACCCTACAAACAATTTCTTCTTATGTTCTCCGCTAGATAGTAACTTTAGAGTGATTCTTCATCAAGCATTGTTGAGAGATTGCACTGGCAAAAGTACGGACCCTAGGCCTTGTTTTCAAGTATTGCAATATTGTTTGTGCTTGCTTTTCTTACTTGCTACCTTACTGTTTTTATTGTTACTAGTACAAAAACCAATATCTACTATCAATCTATCATTACTACACTTGTATCACCATCTTTTCACTGAACTAGTGCACCTATACAATTTACCATTGTATTTGGTGTGTTGGGGACACAAGAGACTCTTTATTATTTGGTTGCAGGGTCGTTCGAGAGAGACCATCTTCATCCTACGCCTCCCACGGATTGATAAACCTTAGGTCATCCATTTGTGGGAAATTTGCTACTGTCCTACGGAACTCTACGCTTGGAGGCCCAACACGAGCCGACAAGAACAAGTTGTGTAGTAGACATCATCCAACTACTAAAGTCTAGAGAGAGAGAGAGAGAGATTTGCCATGTTAGTCACACTTTTAGGATCGACAAGTATTTCGAGAGGGAGGTGAATAGACTACTAAGCCAAATATGAAGTCCTTTTTCCAAATTTAACTTTCTTAAGCAATTGTATGATTTTCTAGCAATACATCAAGCAACAAACACATGCGTATCTACAAGAGCATAAGCAACAGAATGCAGAAACATTCACGTGAAAGCAAACAAGTAGAGTTAGATATTTGCAAACACGGATTCGCTCAGTCAAGATTTTTTTCATGGTTTAGATAGTCGATGCAATCTTAAATCCATGTTGATGGAGGTTTTGAATCATGAAGGGTATAAGATCACAAGGATCTCGGTTGCGAGATTCCACAAAGGAATGGTACACGAATGACACTCACCCAAAAAGGGTCCACAAAGGAGGAACCAACCTATTCGACCATGGCTTATTCCCACAAAGGAATAGCCTCACTAGGGTAGACCTTCACAAAGTCGGTGATCTCGAGCCCTTAAGACTTCTTCGGCTCTTCACAAACTTAAAGACTTCCAAGCACACCTAGCCGATCTAGGAGGTGCACAATCTCCAAAAGTAATAAGATAAATGTTGCTTGGTGATGAATCCCTTGCTCTTGTGCTTCAAAAACTAATCTCTACAACTCTTAAGTTCTCTTAAGATATAGTTATTACTCCCTCCATTCCTAAATATGGGGTGATGACCCACAAGTATAGGGGACCAATTTTAGCTCTTCTCGATAAGTAAGAGTGTCGAACCCAATGAGGAGCAGAAGGAAATGACAGGTGGTTTTCAGCAAGGTGATGTCTCCAAGTGCTGAAATTGTAAGTAGCAAAGTAGTTTGATATCAAGATAATTTGTAACGAGCAAGTAACAATAGTAGTAAAAAAAGTGCAACAAGGTAATCAAATCCTTTTGAGGCAAAGGACATGCCAAAATGGTCTCTTATGATAAGCAAAGCGTTCTTGAGGGTACACGGGAATTTCATCTAGTCACTTTCATCATGTTGGTTTAATTCGTGTTCGGTATTTTGATAATTTGAAATGTGGGTGGATCGGTGCTTAGGTACTGTTCTTACTTGAACAAACCTCCTACTTATGATCAACCCTCCCACAAGCATCCAAAAACTACGAGAAAATTATTAAGAATAAATTATAACCATAGCATTAAACTTTTGGATCCAGTCGGTCCCTTATGGAATAACGCATAAATTGGGGTTTAAGCTTCTGTCACTCTCGCAACCCACCATCTAATTGCTACTCCACAATGCATTCCCTTAGGCCCAAATATGGTGAAGTGTCATGTAGTCGACGTTCACATGACACCACTAAGGGAGTCACAACATACATACTATCAAAATATTGAACACATATCAAATCCACGTGATTACTTGCAACATGATTTCTCTCGTGACCTCAAGAACAAAGGTAACTACTCACAAATGATAAACATGCTCAAGATCAGAGGGGTATTAAATAGCATATTGGATCTGAACATACAATCTTCCACCAAATAAACCATATAGTAATCAACTACAAGATGTAATCAACACTACTAGTCACCCACAAGTACCAATCTATAGTTCTGGTAACAAGATTGAACACAAGAGATGAACTAGGGTTTGAGAGGAGATGGTGATGTTGAAGATGTTGATGGGGATTTCCCTCCCCAAGATGGGAGAGTTGTTGGTGATGATGATGACGATGATTTCCTCCTCCGGGAGGGAAGTTCCCCCAGCGGAATCGCTTTGCTGGAGGGCAAAAGTGCTCCTGCCCAAGTTCCACCTTGAGGCGGCGGCGCTCCGTCCCGAAAGTCCTCCTCTTATTTTTTTTCTAGGTCAAAATTACTTATATACCAAAAGATGGGCACCAGAGGTGGGCCGAGGAGAGCACAACCCACCAGGGCGCGCCTGGGCTCCCTGGCGCGCCCAGGTGGGTTGTACCCACCTTGTGGGCCCCCTCTGGTAGTTATTTGCTCCAATAATTCTTAAATATTCCATAAAAATCTCTGTGAAGTTTCAGCTTGTTTGGAGTTGTGCAGATAGGTAGCCTGACGTAGCTTTTCCAGGTCCAGATTTCCAGCTGCCGCAATTCTCCCTCTTTGTGTATACCTTGCATATTATGAGAGAAAAGGCATTAGAATTACTCCCAAAAGCATTATTATGGATAAAAACATTATAAATAACAGTAATAAAACATGACGCAAAATTGTCAGGGGAAACGACACCTACGGGATCATGAGGAATCCCTTTTTGCAACAGTTGGCGGGCGCGGGGCTGCGGAAAGAGCGGGATTGAGAGATAAACGCGGGGGGGTTATCCAGGTTCGGGCCGCAAGTGATGGTAATTCCCTACTCCTACTAGTTTCTATTTATCTGGTGTTCTTGGACTAGCTACCAGGCGTGTAGGGTCCAAAAAATCCGAATCCTCTCTCAGTACGCCGCGGGCCTCCTTTTATAGTCAAAGGGGCTGCCACAGTGGCACACGTGAGGTGGAAAGCTATACAATAATCGAGTCTATCTCCTTGCACTGTAGGACAAAGGCATTTAATGCGGTGCCGATGTGCCCTTCTTACTTTATCGGGGATGGCAAGGAAGCTCATCCTAGCTGTCGCCGCCTTCCCTGGCTTCGACGCGTGTCCGAACTGACGAGGCGTGTAGCGCCACGCTGGTTGGCTGCTAAGTTGGTGCAGTGGCAGAGTCTTCACGAAGATCTGCATGACACCACACAGATGCTTGCCGAGTCGGCGTAGAGTCCACATGTCGCCATGCAGGTGCTTGCCTAGCAAGTGGGCTGGCAGCTACATGGGAATGGCGGTGGAGTCTTGGCAGATGTGGGCCTAGCTGCGGCCCCCGCGGATGTCTTTGGCAAGAGTCTTGCCGGGGCCCCGGCAAGGGTCCTGCTGTGGCATCGTGGTCGTCCCGGCAAGGGTCTTGTCGGGGGTCTCATGGGTATCTTTGGCAAGGATCTTGCCGAGGATCGTCGTCTTCTGGTTATTATCTAGTCTTGTGTGCTTCTGGTCTCCACAAAGATCTGCATGCCACCATGGAGGTGCCTCCCGAGCCTAGGTTCCAAAGTGGTTGATGGTGTTGGAACTCTAGGGCTCAAGGGTGGCGGCTCTGCTGGTGTTGGGCAAGTTGCCCCGGCAAGGTTCTTGCCGGGGCTGTGGAGGCCACCCCGGCAAGGGCCTTGCCGGGCGGGCTCACCTCGCCCCTCTGCTCTTCGTGTTTCCGGCTTGGCGTTTCTCCGGTTGTCTTGTGGCTTTGCTTCGTTCCTCTGCCCTGCTAGGTGCGGCCGCAGGCGCGGCTCCAACTGCCCGCGCACAAGTAAAGGGGTACAAAATAGGACCCCTCCTTTTGTGCACCGACAGGAGCCCCCCGGCCTGGGCCATACTTGTTGCTAGGCCCATAATTGTGCGCGGGCATGCGGGGCCGAGTTGTACTACTGTAACTCCCTCGCCCATCGCACTTCCCCACGACCCGCATTGAATGCGCGACGTGAGGGTCGTGCGTGACGTGGGGGTCATGCGTGGGGCGGTTGCTGCCCTCATGCATCACATCATAGTAAATGGTAAAGAGGCGGCCCGCGCCTTCCCCATAAAAGGGAGGAAAGCACAGGGGCACGACTCATTTACTAGGTGGACTCGGGTCACGGCCTTCAAGGTGCCCCCGCCCCATGGTCACGGGGTGGAATGCGGTCGCTTCAGTTATCCTCTTGATTCCGGTTCACTTGCCATGTGTCCTCCATGCCCTGAGGAGGGTAGGTGGTGGAGGCGGAGGGCACAGGCCATAATGTGGAGGCGGGAAACTGGGTCATCGCTAATTGGAGCAGTGGGTCGGTCCCGATTCCCTGCGCCCCTTGGCAGCCGGATTGGTTGAGCGGGGTGGCCGAGCCTAGGCCCCGCCCCTTTATAAGAAGAAAGGGAGGGGGACGGCATCCTTCAATCCTTCAGCGCTCATCTCCTCCGCCTCGACTCCTTTCTTCCCTTCATCATGGCGAGAGGGCGTGCTGGTCCTCCGATGGCGGCAACGAGGGCCTCCGCTCGACGGCATGCCCTTCCTTCCCAAGAGCTCGTGGCGGCGGAGCCGGCCGCGATAGGAAGAGTGAGGGGTGAGGGCGAGGCCGCCGTGGCGCTCGGGGAGGAGGACGACGGGGCGGCGCACCGGCTTCGCCTCCGCCTGTGGCCCCTCCTCCAATGGAGGGCCATGTCGGAGACCAGCCCCGCGAGTTTTACTTCAGGCTGCATGGGCCAGTGCACGGCCGTCTTCGTCTCCCCACTCCGTTTGCTCGGAGATGGAGCTTGATCTGCCTCAGGCCTTGAGGCTGCACATGAGGGGCTGCGAGAATGGCAGCATGTGGGTCGACGTCGACTTCCCAGCCCCTCATGTTATGTATCTCCGCCATGGATGGAAGACCTTTGCTCGTGCCCATAGCCTGTTGGAGGGGCTCATCCTCCAATTCAAATTGATGGAGGACGGCCTACTCTCCGTCAAGGTCTTTGGGCTCTTGGGAAGTCGCTTGAGGTGTTGCGCGGAGAGCTCCTCTGACGGCGAACCCTCCTCCTCGAGCGGGAGTGACGAGGAGGACAGCGATGACGAGGGCGTCAAGTGGGAGGACGCTGACTCGGACTCTGACTGACCGCGTCACCCCCCTTCCTCGGCCCCGCACCCTGCCATGGGTTTTCCTCGAAAAGCTCTCCATCGGCACGTTCCCCGCCGCTTCCTTTTTGCCTTCACCTACCGCACCTGGGAGGAAAGGGGCAAGAACGGATATCACGGGGAACCTATCTTTCTTTTTAAATTGTAGGCACTTGCCTAATCTTAATTTATATATAATGTAATCTCTCGAGCCCATGCTTGTATCCTATAACCTTTGTACTCGCATCAGCATATTAATGAAAAATTATAGTCCTCTCGGTAACTCGTGCACGTGTATGTTCCTGCAAAGGTGAAATGCCTCCTTAGTATAAATAAACAAGTCCTTCCGGCAAGCCACCTTGCCGGCGCCCCTTGCGCCTGCCGGATAATCACATCTGCCGGGTTACAGACAAAGGGTCCAGCCCCCCGTCCACCTCTTTTTGACAAGGGTCACTACGACCATTCTGACCGAAGCAGTGTTCGAGTCGGAAATGGGAGCCCCCGAGTCCTTAAAGATGAGTGGCGAGGTTTTCTAATGCACAAGTCACAGGTTACGAATACGAATGGGCAAGAGGTAAACTTTATATGTTTGGTTCGCCGAGGATCGTCGTGTCGGGCGGTCTTCTCAACTTCTTGTTGGAGCCGGGTCCTTGGCGGGATCGCGCGTCTTTGCCGTGACTGGAAAGAAGAGAGGACAAAAGCATGGAACCTCGGTGGTTCACTAACATTTACTGGAATCAAAAAGTAGTACAGAACCCTGGACAAGCATGCATATAGGTATATACACAAACATGGAAATCAACAGGAAACTATACATACTAAGGGATTCCTTTTCCCTGACTACGCACAGGGCCTGCGCCTAGCTCTGTACATAGGGTTACATGCCTCGGCGGCAAGGCTAGTACAAAACGGGGGTTGTCGGGGCTCCCGGCAAACGCGCCTTAGGGGTAAAACTTGCGAAGATGTTCAATATTCCAGGAGTTGCTCACCGGAATGCCATCTTCGGTCTCCAGGCAAACTGCGCCAGGCCTGGTGACTCCTATTACCCGATAAGGGCCTTCCCACTTCGGCGTCAACTTGTTCGGATTCTTGGGGGATTGGATCCGCCGAAGAACAAGGTCGCCTTCCTCAAGACTTCGGGCGCGAACCTTGCGACTATGATAGCGGCGCAAAGCTTGCTTATATCGAGCGGCTCGCACAGCAGCCCGAAGACGATCTTCCTCAAGGAGCGTCGCATCATCTTGGCGCAATTGCTTTTGCTCAAGCTCATCATAAGCGAGCACTCGAGGTGACCCATATATGAGTTCAGTGGGGAGAACTGCTTCTGCCCCATATACCAGGGCAAAGGGTGTCTGGCCAGTGGCATGATTTGGTGTCGTCCTGATTGACCAAAGAACCGTTGGCAACTCATCAATCTAGCGCCTTCCGCACTTGTGTAACTTGTCAAAAGTCCTGGTCTTGAGGCCTTGTAGCACTTCTGCATTCGCCCTCTCAGCCTGGCCGTTACTTCTGGGATGGGCAACGAAAGCAAAATAGACCTTGCTGTCGAGGTCTTGAATGTACTGCATGAAGGTACGGCTTGTGAACTGCGTGTCATTGTCGGTGATGACTTTGTTCGGCACACAAAAACGGCAGACCAGTCCCTTGAAGAACTTGATAGCTGACTGTGCTATTACCTTTCTCACTGGCTCCACATCCGGCCACTTTGTGAACTTGTCGATCGCGACGTACAAGTACTCAAATCCCCCGACAGCACGGGGAAAGGGGCCCAGTATGTCGAGCCCCCAGACCGAAAATGGCCAAGAAAGAGGGATTTTCTGAAGAGCTTGGGCGGGTTGATGAATCTTCTTTGAATGGAACTGGCACGCTTCACACTTGGTTACTAGTGCAGTTGCATCCTGGAGGGCGGTGGGCCAGAAGAAACCTTGCCGGAATGCTTTGCCAGCAAGAGCACTTGACCCTATGTGGGAGCCACACATGCCTACATGAATCTCTGCTAACAGCCTCAGTCAGTCCTCTCGAGGAATGCACTTCAATTTCACACTGTTCGGTCTTCTCCTATAGAGGGCATCATCCACAAACTGGTACATGCTGGACTGACAGGCTACTTTCTCTGATTCTTCCTGCTCCTCAGGGAGCTCTCCTGTTTGGAGGAAACAGATGGTGGGCTACGCCCATGCCGGAGCCTGGGGCTCGACGACAAGGACTAAAGGCTAATCTTCGGCCGTAAGGGCAGCTGCTTCTATGGCCAGGGCGTGAGGCCCTGCCGAGCTACCCTCCGGCAAGCTTGGGACTCCCGACAATGTCCTTGCAGGCGGCTCCTGGGAGCTTAGCAGGAAAGTACTTGCTGGAGCCCACCTTCCTTCATTTGTTCTGTCCTTCTGATGGTTCAATGGATGTGTGAGTTAACTAAAGCACAAAGGTGCCTGGTTCCACAGGCAACTTGAGGGCAGCACGCTTTGACAGTTTGTTAGCAATGCCGTTCTCCGCTCGGGGAACATGCTCTGCTTGCAATCTGTCAAAGCGCTCTTCCAACTTCCTCACTTCATCCACATAGGCCTCCATCAACGGGCTCTGGTAGTCCTTGTTTACTTGCTTGACGACGAGTTGCGAATCACCTCTGACGATGAGCTTTCTGATTCCAAGGTCTGCCGCGATCCTGAGAGCGGCCAACAACCCCTCGTACTCCGCCGTGTTGTTCCTTGATTTTTCCCGAGGAAAGTGCATCTGGATTACGTACTTGAGGCACTCTCCGGTGGGCGTGACGAGCAATACGCCGGCACCAGCACCTTTGAGTGAGAAAGCTCCATCAAAGTACATAATCCACTCACTGCTCGTCTCCTTGGCGGGGAGGGTGGTCTCTTGAATCTCCTCGTCGGGCGTTGCGGTCCATTCTGCCATGAACTCCACCAGGGCTCGGCTCTTCATTGTTGAAGTACTTTCAAACTTGAGGCCAAAGTTCGACAGCACGCCCACTCAACAATCCTCCCAGTTGCATCTGGGTTGTGCAAGATTTGTTGCAATGGGTGGCGCGTGACGACGGTGATCTCATGTGCTTGGAAATAGTGGCGCAGCTTTCCCGAGGCCATGAGGAGGCTGAAAAGTAGCTTCTGCATACCAGAATATCTTGACCTAGCCCCCTGCAAGAGGGAACTGACAAAATAGACTAGGTGCTGCACCATCTTCTTCTTATGTCCTACTTTGCTCATCTGCTCAGACTCCGCCTTGCCGGGATCGGGTCTCGCCGGGGGTTCTGTCTTGCCGGCGTCAGACCTTGCCGGGGATGGCCCCGGCCCGCCACCTGATGGCTCCGCTGCTACTACTTCCTCTTCCTCAAGTTCCCTCTGCGCCACCAGCGCGGCGCTGACCACTTGATTCGTTGCTGCCAAGTATAGCAGCAACGGCTCTTGCAGTTTGGGTGCGACTAGTATCGGCATGGAGGAGAGATCCTTCTTCAAATCTTGTAGTGCACCCTATGCCTCCGGAGTCCACTTTACTGGACCCGCCTTTTTCAAAACTTTGAAAAAGGGGAGGGCGCGCTCATTAGATTTGGAGATGAATCTACTCAGGGTGGCAACGCAGCCGGCGAGCCTACGGACGTCTTTGACCCGCTTCGGTGCTTCAATCTACTCGATCACCTTGATCTTGTTGGGATTTGCTTCAATTCTATGCTGAGACACAAAGAACCCAAGAAGTTTGCCGGACGGGACACCGTACACGAACTTCTCCGGGTTGAGCTTGAGGTTGATCTTACGTAGATTTGCAAATGTTTCTTCTAGGTCTTGTACGAGCGTGGCCCTGTCCTTGGTTCTGACCACTATATCATCCATATAGGCTTCCATATTTCTATGTAGTTGGGGCTCAAAACCAATTTGGACCGCTCAGGAAAACGTTGAACCAGCGCTCTTCAACCCGAAAGGCATCCGTACAAAACAGTATGTACCACATGGGGTGATGAATGCAGTCTTCTTTTCGTCTTCTTTCATCATGAAGATCTGGTGGTATCCTGAATAGGCGTCGAGGAATGACAGCAGGTCACACTCGGCAGTGGAGTATACAATCTGGTCGATGCGTGGCAAGGGGAAAGGATCCTTTGGACAAGCTTTATTGATATTTGTGTAATCAATACACAGCCTCCACTTCCCATTTGCCTTACGCACCACCACCGGATTGGCCAACCACGTGGGGTGGAGTACTCCTCTAACCATACCTGCCGCCTCCAACTTCCTGATCTCTTCTCTGATGAACTCTTGTCGCTCCAAAGCTTGCTTCCTGACCTTTTGCTTGATGGGCCATGCATGAGGACAGACAGCAAGATGGTGCTCAATCACCTCCTTGGGAATGCTGGGGATGTCGGATGCTTTCCATGCAAACACATTGACATTCGCCCATAGGAAGGCGACAAGCGCGCTTTCCTATTTGCTGTCGAGGGTGGAGCTTATGGTGAAAGCCCCGCCCGTGCCGTCCTCCTTGACACACACCTTCTTGGTTTCTGGTGGTGCAGCCTTGGACTTCTTGCTCTTACCGGCGGAGCTCTCTGGCACGTCCTCAACGGGAGCGCAGCACTCCAAAGAGGTGCGCTTGCCGGAGTGGGTGTAAGAGGTCTTGCCGGCCTTCTTCTTCCCTGGAGCATCAGCGACAGGGGAAAGTGTCTTCGTGGCAGTTGCTGCAACTGCCTCTCGGTAAAGTTGATCGGCGCAGATGAGCGCATCTTTCTTGTCGGAGGAGACGGTGATGATGATCAGGGGCCCTGGCATCTTTAACGTGTTGTAGGCGTAGTGGGACACCGCCATGAACTTGGCCAGCGCTGGGCGGCCAAGGATCCCATTGTATGGCAAGGGGATCTCGGCGACATCAAAGACGATCTTCTCCGTCCTATAGTTCAGCTCGCCTCCAAATGTAACGAGCAGTGTGATTTTACCTTTAGGCCGGCTCCTTCCCGGGTTGACCCCTGAAACGTGCTCGTCTCTTCGAGGTCTCCATTAGGAATCTGCAGCTTCTTGATCACAGCGGGTGAGATTAAGTACAGACCGGCCCCACCGCCAACCAGCACTTTCGTCACCTTGAGGTTGCGTATTGTTGGTAAGACCAACAATGGCAAACACCCGATAGCAGTTGTGCGATCAGGGTGATCCTCGGTGTCAAAAATGATGGGCGTGCGGGACCACTTCAGGGGCTTCTGGGCATCGAATGACGGCTCTGCCGCAGTGACCTCAGGCGCCCACTACTTTAGCTGGTGGTGTGAGGTGTGCAGTGAGGCACCACCATCGATGCACATGGCCTTTGTAGCCTTCTGGAACTCATGCTCGCCGGACTCGTCATCCTCGTCGTGATCATCATGTTCCTCTTTCTTGTCGCGGCCCCGAGCGGGCCTCTCTAGTTGGTTATCTTTACCGCGGCGACCCCCTTGGCTGCCATGCTTCTTACTGGATCCCTCAGCACCATCCTGGCCCTTCTCCTTGTCTCGCCTTTCATATTCAGCCTTCTGCTTCTTAGCAAGTAGCTCAACTTGTTGGCTGTTCTGGAGGTCATGGCCCTTGGTGTGGTGGATCTTGCAGTACTGCTTATCGAAGCCTCCTGGCTTGCCGGCGGCCGCCAGGGCCAAGCAGGTGGCGCACCCAGTAACCTCCTTACCAGGGTGGTCAGCCTTGGCCTTTTTGGCAGCGCCGAGCTCACCGGATCCCTCAACGGCAAGCACAGTATTGCCCTTGC
Organism: Triticum urartu; assembly: GCF_056163025.1. Lineage (NCBI taxonomy): Eukaryota > Viridiplantae > Streptophyta > Magnoliopsida > Poales > Poaceae > Triticum > Triticum urartu. The sequence continues at coordinate 554,244,871 of NC_141876.1, forward strand.
GCTTCCTGTTGAGGCGTCGGCCCTTCTTTGTCGAGGTGGCGGTGTCTTTGTCTGTGGAGTCGGTTTCCGCACCGGCGTCCTTACCGGGGTACTTCCTCCCCTCTCTAGCTCGAGCACATCTATCAGCTAGAACATAAAGTTCGGCCACATCCTTGACCTTGTTCATTGCCAACTCTTCATGCATCTTGCGGTTGCGCACATTCTGATGGAATGCGCTGATAACGGCAGCAGGATGAACATCTGGGATGTTGTACTGCACTCGGCTGAACCTCTATATGTATTTCCGCAGGCTTTCTCCTTCTTTCTGGGGGTGATGTGCAAATCGCTTGCATGGCCATGGGCTTGGTGGCCTCTAGTGAAGGCGCCAACAAACTCATGACACAAATCCGACCAAGAAGAAATGGAATCCACTGGCAAGTGCATCAACCATGACATGTCGTTGGGTTTGAGTGCCAACGGGAAGTAATTGGCAAGCACCTTGTTGTCGCGAGCTCCGGCAGCTTGCATCGTGATGGTGTAGATGCTGAGGAACTCCGACGGGTGAGTCTTTCCTTTGTACTTCTCGCCAACATTGGGCTGGAACGTGCGGTGGGAGGGCCACTGGAACTGCCGCGGCTCTCGGGTAAAGGCTGGACAACCCACCTCGTAAGGCAGGCCGCCGGGGCCCCGGGTGGTCCATAGTAGGCCCCGCACGCCGATCGGACCAATGGCGTGTCTCCCGTCTTCATTTGATGGTAGTTTGAGTCCTTCTTGGGCCTGTTTTCGAAGGACTTGACGTTGGTTGTGGCGGGTTTGCGGGTCGGACAACGTGGTGGAAACGTTGTCACTGACATCGGATAGACGGGCCAGTGGTTGTTGTAGCGGCCGCGGGGGGGGGGGGGGGGGGCGGAGTGCACCATGGTCGCAGCGTCTCTGGTCCCCCCACCACCGGCATGCACCGGCTCACTAGGACGCCGGTGAGAGGGTCCCGCTAGGAGCGGCTCGTCTTTGTCGGCGAAGCTGACAAGGCTTCGGCTGGTGGCTTTCCACTCGTCGAGCTTCTCCACAGCGGGGGGGAAGTCGAGGAGCGGTTGCACGCATGCCAACGCTTTTGCTGCCGTAGGCGGTGGCGAGATCTACGTAGACCGTGATGTGCTCCGACTTCTAACTGGGTTAGAAGGGGCTGTGTGACGGTCTCGCGGTCGCACGCCACCTGCATCGACGTCTGAGCACTCATGCCAGCCTCGTTCGTCCTGCGAGTGGTGCATGGGGCTCTTTACGCGGCGGTGCCTGGGGGCTCTGGCATCGCGGTGTTGCTCATCGCGCGTGGCCTGGGAAGGGCACGGTGCGGGCGCCAGCGCGGGTGCCGTAGAGGCTGCTGCGCTGCCCGTGGGTAGTACGGCCCCACCCCCGGACCCAGCGGCGTGCGGCTCATTGTCTCAGATTCGGACGAGGCCACTCGCCTGACTCAGATCGCCAGAATGTCGTGGATGCTCACAGGCCACGTCTCCGGCCCCATCTGTGGGCACCCGGCCGTCTGCTCACACTGGCACAGACGGGCCGGCCCCAGACGAGTCGATAGCTGTGATCCCCTTTCTCTTGGGGGCCATGGTGATGATGAAGTCGGTGTGCTAACCTTCAAACCAGATTTTCACAGCTTGCACCCCCTACCTGGCGCGCCAAAGATGTCAAGGGAAACGACACATACGGGATCACGAGGAATCCCTTTTTTCTATGATTGGTGGGCGTGGGGCTGCGGAAAGAGCGAGATTGAGAGATCAACGCGGGGGGGGGGGGGGGGGGGGGATTATCCAGGTTTGGGCCGCAAGTGATGCATAATAACATACTCCTGCTAGTTCTGTTTATCTGTTGTTCTTGGACTAGCTACAAGGCGTGCAGGGTCCAAAAAATCCGAATCCTCTCTCAGTACGCCGCGGGCCTCCTTTTATAGTCTAAGGGGCTGCCACAATGGCAAACAGAAGGTGGAAAGCTATACAGTAATTGAGTCTATCTCCTGGCACCGTAGGACAAACGCATTTAATGCACTGTCGACGGCCCTTCTTTCTTTATCGGGGATGGCAAGGAAGCTCGTCCCAGCTGCCGCCGCCTCACCTGGCTTCGACGCGCGTCTGAACTGACGAGGCATGTAGCGCCACGCTGGCTGTCTGCTGAGTTGGTGCGGTGGCAGAGTCTTCACGAAGATCTGCATGCCACCACGCAGGTTCTTGCGGAGTCGGCCTAAAGGCCGCACGTCGCCACACAGGTGCCTGCCTAGCTGGTGGGTTGGCAGCTGTGTGGGAACGGCGGTGGAGTCTTGGCAGATGTGGGCCTGGCTGCGGTCTCGTGGATGTCTTTGGCAAGAGTCTTGCCGGGGCCCCGTCAAGGGTCTTGCCGTGGCATCATGGTCTTCCCCGGTAAGGGTCTTGCCGGGGGTCTCCTGGGTATCTTTGGCAAGGATCTTGTCGAGGATCGTCGTCTTCTGGTTATCATCTAGTCTTGTGTGCTTCTGGTCCTCACAAAGATCTGCATGCCACCATGGAGGTGCCTCCTGAGCCTCGGTTCCAAAGTTGTTGATGGTGTTGGAACTCTTGGGCTCAAGGGTAGCGGCTCTGCTAGTGTTGGGCAAGTTGCCCTGGCAAGGTTCTTGCCGAGGCTGTGGAGGCCGCCCCAGCAAGGGCCTTGCCGGGGGGCTCACCTCTCCCCTCTGCTCTTCGTGTTTCCGGCTTGGCGTTGCTCCGGTTGTCTTGTAGCTTTGCTTCCTTCCTCTGCCCCGCTAGGTGTGGCCACAGGCGTGGCTCCAACTGCCCGCGCACAAGTAAAGGGGTACAAAATAGGACCCCTCCTTTTGTGAACCGACAAAAATGGACGTATCAACTCCCCCAAGCTTAGACCTCTCTTGTCCTCAAGCGAAAACCAAAATTGAAAAACATGTCCACGTGCTTTGAGAGAGATGTGTCGATAAAAACAAAATATGGACATAGAAGCATCATGATGATTATTATAACAGAAATAAATTTAAACATAGGACTTTTAATATAGAACTTTTATCATATACTTCTCATGAATAAGTAATAGTTCATCATACAATCGAAGTATAAAGCAAAAACTCTATTAGAAACCAACAAACTATGTTCTTGGTCAACTTTGCAACTACAATTCATCATCTTTTCAGGATGGGTCACGTGTCGGAGCCTTTAGGCAAGTCCACATACTCAACCATCATATAGTCTTCTATGATTGCTAACACTCACCGAGTACACATGAGCAAAATGTTTCAACCGGACAAATAGAAAGATAGGGGCTTATGGTTTCGCCTCCAAACATACTCACCTCAAGGGTGATGTCAACAATAATAACACATGCCACCCATATTCAACTGGACATATGTGCCTAGATCTTTCCTCACCACATGATGCTTGCCAAAGGAGAAAAATAAAAGGAATAGAGAGAAGAACTTTTACACTTGCATAAAAGTAAAAGATAGGCCCTTCACAGAGGGAAGCAGAGGTTGCCATGCGCTTATTTGTTTGTATGCTCAATCCCTTAGTGCGAAAGAACGTCGTGTTACATTGCCCCTTGTGATAGCGATCTTTATTATGCAGTCTGTTGCTTTTATTCTTCACCATCACAAGTTCATGCAACGCTCAATTTTGTCTTCCACTAAATGATCTCACACTTTTAGAAGCAATTTTTATTGCCCTTTTGCACCGATGACAACTTACTTGAGGGATCTTGCTCAATCCCTAGGTAGGTATGGTGGACTCTTGAAAATGAGATTTGGGTTTAAGGGTTTTTGGATGCACAAGTAGTATCTCTACTTTGGGCGGAATTTTTGGCTAGCAAAGATAGGGGGCAAGCACCACATGTTAAAGGATCCATGACAATATGACTTCTATGTGAATATGAACAAACATAAATCATTAAGTTGTCTTGCTTGTCCAACGTCAACAATTTTGGCATATAATATTTTGATGAGGGCTCACAATCACAAATGATTTCTAGGATAGTATATTTATATGTGAATCTTCTCTTCCCTTATTCATTCTTTCAAGAGTTGCATCATTGACTAATGCTATGTATGTCAATCTCTAATAAAAAAATTCTACTTATACTTTTCCTTATGTGGTGCCATCACCTACCATAGGATTAGTATATGATCTTTTCATTATTTCTTTCCTTTATTTTATTTATTTTCCTTATCTTTTCTTTATTTGCAACATGAGAGTAAAGAAAGAAAAAACTCACACTAAACTTTATTATATAACTTGCACACAATTACAAGGATAGATCACTAAGCAAACTCTCAAAGAAGAAAGGATCGAACTAAACTTTTATTCATCTAAAGCAAAAGATCAAACTAAAATAAGTAAAAGTAATAAGATAGTGGGATGATACGATACCGAGGCACCTTCCCCAAGCTTGGCAGAAGCCAAGGGGAGTGCCCATACCCGATACTTAGTTCTCCTTTGGGGGTGAAGATGATGATGGTGGTGATGAAGTAGTATTATCCAATATAACCATGAGTAGATCCCTCAAACCTTGAATCTCTCAAGGGCTTGATGAATTAATTCACTATTTTTCTTCACCTCAGCCATTATGTGTTTATTCTCAAGGCCCCACGGTTTTGTTCCTGCACTGTTTTCTCTTGGCTGGAATATGTCCGATTTGGATGGCATGTGCCCACGAGGAGTGTTCTCGAACCCATAATTGTGAATCAAATTATGAAAATTATTATGATGTAACCTGTGTAAGGGCCTCCTCGGTGGGAGCTCTTCTTGCACTTCCAGGCTCGCTTGATTGTTTGATGATCCCATGGTGTCGGTGTCAAAACCGGCGGATCTCGGGTAGGGGGTCCCAAACTGTGCGTCTAGGCCGGATGGTAACAGGAGGCAAGGGACACGAAGTTTTACCCAGGTTCGGGCCTTCTCGATGGAGGTAAAACCCTATGTCCTGCTTGATTAATATTGATGATATGGGTAGTACAAGAGTAGATCTACCACGAGATCGGAGAGGCTAAACCCTAGAAGCTAGCCTATGGTATGATTGTTGATGTGTATGTTGTCCTATGGACTAAAACCTCTCGGTTTATATAGACACCGGAGAGGGTTAGGGTTACACAAAGTCGGTTACAATGGTAGGAGATCTTCATATCCGTATCGCCAAGCTTGCCTTCCACACCAAGGAAAGTCCCTTCCGGACACGGGACGGAGTCTTCAATCTTGTATCTTCACAGTCCAGGAGTCCAGCTGAAGGTATAGTCTGGCCATCCGGACACCCCCTAATCCAGGACTCCCTCAGTAGCCCCTGAACCAGGCTTCAATGACGACGAGTCCGGCGCGCAGATTGTCTTCGGCATTGCAAGGCGGGTTCCCCCTCCAAGTACTTCATAGAAGATTTTGAACACAAAGATAGTGTCCGGCTCTGCAAAATAAGTTTCCACATATTGCCATAGAGAGAATAATATTTACACAAATCTAATCTGCTGACGTATTCCGTAGCGTGACACACCACGGCCAAGCCTTTATCCGAGTCGTTTCATTATCCCACCTCAGCGCGTCATGCGAGGCGGTTTCCTTGGCACGTCTTGTTAAAGCAGAGATCGTGTCCCCATATTCCGGGATTCTCATCAATACGGGCATGGGTAAACCAACCACGCCATTGATTACGGTGCTTGGAGATAAGCGAGCTTTACCAGGCTGGTGGGAACATGTAGTTGTGTCCATCCATATAAGGGGATAAGGATCCACCCTTTCACCTACGCCTTCTTCCTCCTTCGCCTATCCATTCTTGCGCACTCGAGCTCCAGCACCCAAATCCACACTCCCCACCTCAACCTCCTCCAGCCATGTCCGGAGTAGGAGGAAAGTGGATGGTCTCCTCCGTCACGGAGGGACACATCAAAAAGCTGAGGAAGGCCGGATACCTGTCTAACGACATCGCGTACCGGCTTCCCGAAAAGGGGCAGCTCATCCCCACCCCTAGGCCCCATGAGAGGGTGGTGTTCCTCCCACATTTCCTCCGCGGACTGGGCTTCCCTCTCCACCCATTTGTCTGGGGGCTCATGTTCTACTACGGCCTAGATTTCCATGATCTGGCCCCGAACTTCGTCCTCAACATCTTGGCGTTTATCGTCATGTGCAAGGCCTTCCTCCGCATCCGCCCCCATTTCGGCCTATGGCTCAAGACTTTTAATGTCAAGCCGAAGGTGGTGCGCGGCAACCAGGTGGAGTGCGGAGGCGCCATGGTGGGCAAGATGGCCAACGTCCTATGGCTCGAGGGCTCGTTTGTGGAGACCCTGAAGGGGTGGCAATCGGGGTGGTTTTACATCACCGAGCCGCGCGACGCCGAATGGGTCGCACCCCTTGTGTTTCGATCCGGACCCCCTACGCGGCTCACCTCCTGGAAGGAGACGGGCCTGTCGTGCGGCAAGAAGGGAGAGCTGACCAGACTCCAAACATGCGTCCAAACCCTGGTGGACAAGAAGCTCAAACTTGTCAAAGTAGTCCAGGTTATGCTCATCTGCTTGATCCTCCCGTGTCAACAACGGGCTTTCAACCTGTGGGAGTTCGACCCGGCGCGGCACCAAACTCTGAGCAGGCTCTTCGACACGACGTACGAAGATTCCTAGAAGGTGCTTTTCAAGGGCGTCGAGGCTCCCGCATCTGCTACCGAGGATCGCGGATTCAGTGCGCAGCGTCACGCTCTCGCGGTAAGCTGTTTTTCCTTTTACAGGGTATCAGTTTTTCATAGTTTGACTCCATGCGGGATCTAAGCTCCCTTACCTTTGACAGGATTGGCAGGTGACATCCAGACAGATCAACTGTCCGGCTCCTTTGCCTGAAGGCCCAGCGGACGCTTGCTTGGCGAAGCTGCTGGTTCCGGCACCCTATGTGGTGCCAGAGAAGAAGGCCGCAAAAAAGGCCGCGGGGACTCGAAAGAGTGCCCGGTGCCAGGAGGTGTTGGACCCATCATCCGATGGTTCCGAGGTGCATTCCTCCCGTGAAGACGAGGAGGAAGAAGAAGAAACCTCTCCCCCTCCAGTGGGAGGAGAGAAGAAAAGGAAGGTCGCCCTCTCTGGGGAGGCTGGAGGGTCCAAGAAGGGGAAAACCCTTCCTCCGGACTACTCCACCGACGCCGACGACGGCGGAGAGGAGTTGCAGCCCAGGGCCAAGCCCCTGGCAAAATCGTAAGTATCCGGATACCAGAGTAATTCATAGTATTCATTTATTGCACAGCTTTCCCTTACATCGAATATGTTTATGCAGCCCACCCAAAGACCGGCTCGACGCGTCGTCGAGTGGCTCACTGGACTCGTCGGATGTGAACTCGCTTCCGACGGCTTCCTCCCCCCGCCCTATGGACGACACCGAAGTGTTGTCCCAACAGGTTCCAAAACGGGAGGAGGTGGTCCTGGAGCCGCCGCAAGGCGACCTCCCGAACTCCAGGAGTAAAAGGGATGAAACCCCCCAGGGCTCCAAGTCTGGCTCTAGGCCGGACACCGCTCCGGAACCTTCAAAGGTTCCAGAGTACGGCGGGGGACCTCCTTCCAAGAGGAGTAAGTCCACCGTGCCGGTGGCCCCCGTCCAACCGGAGGCGCCGGACAATATGTTGGAGGCGCTCCAAGGCGCCTCCATCGACGAGGAGCACCGCAGTATTATGAGTGCGGTGGTCCAGAAGGTTCAGTCCGCCAAGAGCGGACTGACTGAAGCTTGTACTAGCCTTTTAACGGGCTTTGAGGTAAGTAAAGAATGTGTAAATAATATTACCGCATAGACAGTAGCCCCTGATGCTCTGTTTGGCATTCGGGAAGAAAAGCCGAATAGAGGATCAAATAAAATTCGCAGGAGTCTAACAAAAATGAGTCAATATGCATATGCAGGCTTCTCTGCTTGCGTCCGCCGCACTAACTGCGGAAGTGGACACGCTGAAGCAGAACCTCGAGCGGTCCGAGCAAGAGCTCGGGCGTGCCAAGAAGCAGCTCGAGGACAATGAAGGTAAGAAATACCTTGTTTTTAAATATATATATAAAAAGGTGCAATTGCAAAGAATGACAGGATTATCGTGGCTATTGTAGGGGCCACGTCTGAAGTGGCGACCCTTAAGCAAGCGTTGGTCGAGGCCGAGAAGAGGGCGGCCTCGGAGCGCACCGAGCGGGAGAAGTATGAGGCCGAGGTTGGCAAGGTGCGGCAAGAGCTCCAGGCTCTCACGGAGAAACATGAGAGTTTGGAGCTTGACTCAAAGATGCGAGCGTCTGAGCTCGCGGTGGCTATTGAAAATGCCAAGTCTGCCAAGGCCGAATCCCAGAAGACCCTCCAGGAGTTGGATGAGGTGAAGAAGATAGCAGCGGGTAAGACATTCTTTATGCAAAGAAAACACATAAACGTGAGTTACTTGTTACTTACCCGAATCCGGAGCTCTCCAGGAGCGTTCGCAGATCTTCCCCAGAGTGTGTCCGATGCCGCCGCATTCTATCGAGCCGAGGAGGGCAGCTCGACGGAGAAGGTGTTCTAGTCTCAGTATGCTGAGGCCAGACACCCCGTGCCCCTGAGCGACCACCTGAAGCAACTGGCCGAGCTCCACAAGGTGGCCAAACAGGCCATGAAGGGCCTCATTGTTCGGCTGTGGCCTGGAGGGGCTTTGCCTGGGAGCTATTTCGGGCTGGTGCAGCGGCTGGTGGAGGCCTGTCCAAGGCTCGAAGTCATCAAGCGCTCCATCTGCATTGAAGGTGCCCGTAGGGCCCTTGCCTGTGCTAAGGTGCACTGGGGCAAGCTGGATGCTGAGAAGCTTGTGAAGGACGGGCCACCGCCGGGGAAAGAGCATCGCAAGCCCGCGAATTACTATATGGATGTTCTGAAGGGTGCCTGCCTTGTGGCGGATGAATGTTCTAGGCATGTAATTTTTGAGTGAAACTTGCTCGTTTTGTCCTGTGCGCTGAAAACGTGTTCATATGCACTAAGCAATTCTATTGGAATTTAAAATATTACCTTCTGTGCGGCTGTTTATCAATTCTGAGAGATGGCGAGTCGTCGGCTTCTGCCCCCGTGCCGCTAGTGCTGGGGTGTTCGGGGATAAACCTGAGCGCTCTTTTTCCCATGTTTGGGTCCTTCGAGGGAGGCGCTCAGCCCAACGAACAAGGCAGTCGGACTATAAAGCGTGAAAACTCTCACTTAGCCATAGAATTCTATAATTTTAAATTTCGGCGAAGCCCTTGGTATTCAGAAGACCGAGTTTGGGGCGCTATCCTCGCCTTGGCCGGACAGAGCCGGCTCCTCGCCCTAAGCGACATAAGTCTTTAGGGACTCGAAAAACCTCTCGAATAGCGACCAGCTCTCGCTTCATCATGACAGTCAGTTTTAGCTTTCTCCACTGAGGTTCTCGACCCAGCTCAACTGGGGCACAATCGCAGTGGTTCTCCTAGTGCTACCTTAGCCGATATAGCGGAACGTAAGGCACCAAAACATAGGAGCCGGGCAAACCCAACTATTGACCCAAGACATGATTCGGAGCCGATGCATATAATGCTATAAGTTCGGGGTGCCGCACTTGTTAAAGGGTTCGGACTTCTCACACCATATTGAGGGGTACTAAAGCCCCTGGCGTATTTTGGCCGTACCAACGTGTACGGGTGCAACATGTCGTTAAGGAACATATATAAAGAAAAAAGGTAATGAAAAAATAGACGAAAGCTATGCATTGTTTATTAAAAACGGCTGCGATCAAAGCAGAACGATACAAATTATGCGATAAGTGGAAGGTTGGACTAGTTAACATGTCCGTTCCAGGGGCAAGCTGCGGAATAGTATGCGGAGCAGGTATACTGCTCGTGATAGAGACCACCTGGGAGTTCCGTAATGCAGCGTGGCTTGTCTGCTTCCCTGGTTCTTGCATCGTTTGTGCGGCAATTGAACTGCCGAACAGGCCTTCCGAAGGATGGAGTCCTGAAAGTAAGAGAAAATTAAAAAATCGGCAGCCTCTGGTACGGTTTAAGCCATGTTTTGGGCGTGCCGTGATGGTGCCCCTCCCCCTGTACCCATGGTATCTCTAGAGCGTAGTTATGTACGCGAAGTACTGGCGTCACCTTTTTGCAAGGGTTGGGGTTGGGGCCGCATTGCTACGCCTGCTCGGATCGTGCCAGGCGGTCTTGTTGTAGGTTTCTCCGGGCGCGCTTGACGGTGTCCGGTCGTTTAGTGGCCGGACTGGAGAACTGCCTGGAGAGGCTGCTTTGTACTTCCGCTGCAAGGGCCGCCATGTGCTCCTCCGTTCGGAGGGAGCGTTCGGTGTTTCCATTGACCGTAATTACTCCTCGAGGGCCTGGCATCTTGAGCTTAAGGTATGTGTAGTGTGGTACCGCATTGAACTTAGCGAATGCGGTTCGCCCGAGCAGTGTGTGATAGCCACTGCGAAACGGGACTATGTCGAAGATTAGCTCCTCGCTTCGGAAATTATCTGGAGATCCGAAGACCACTTCAAATGTGACTGAGCCTGTACAGTTGGCCTCTACACCTGGTATTACGCCCTTAAAGGTCGTTTTCGTGGGCTTAATCCTCGAGGGATCTATGCCCATTTTCTGCACTGTATCCTGGTAAAGCAGGTTCAGGCTGCTGCCGCCGTCCATACGGACTCTAGTGAGATGAAATCCGTCAATAATTGGGTCTAAAACCAATGCGGCGAATCCACCATGACGGATGCTAGTGGGATGGTCCCTTCGATCAAAGGTGATCGGGCAGGAGGACCATGGGTTGAACTTTGGGGCGACTGGCTCTACCGCATATACGTCCCTTAACGCGCGCATCCGCTCCCTTTTGGGGATGTGGGTTGCGTATATCATGTTCACCGTCCGCACTTGTGGGGGAAAACCCTTCTGTCCACTGTTGTTCAGCGGACGGGGCTCCTCGTCGTCGTTGCTATGCAGCCCCTTGTCTTCATTTTCGGCGTTTAACTTGCCTGCATGCTTGAACACCCAACAATCCCTGTTGGTGTGTTTGGTCGGCTTTTTGGGGGTGCCATGTATCTGGCACAAGCGGTCGAGTATTCGGTCCAAACTGGACGGGCCCCTAGGATTCCTTTTGAATGGCTTTTTCCGCTGACCGGATTTAGAGCCTCCGAATCCGGCATTAACTGCCGTATCCTCAGCGTTGTCGCCGTTAATGCGGTGCTTCTGCTTGTTGCAACGCGACCTGCCACTACTGTCTCTGGTGTCCGAATTACAAGTGTTCTTGGTCATATTGTTGCTACGAGCAAGCCAGCTGTCTTCTCCCGCGCAAAAGTAGGTCATGAGTGTCGTGAGTGCTGCCATAGATTTCGGCTTTTCCTGTCCAAGGTGCCGGGCCAGCCACTCGTCACGGATATTGTGCTTGAAGGCTGCTAGGGCCTCAGCGTCCAGACAGTCAACTATTTGATTTTTCTTTGTTAGGAACCGTGTCCAGAATTGCCTGGCCGATTCCTCTGGCTGCTGAATTACGTGACTTAGGTCATCGGCGTCTGGGGGTCGCACATAAGTGCCCTGGAAATTGTCGAGGAATGCGGCTTCCAGGTCCTCCCAACAACTGATTGATCCTGTTGGCAAGCTGTTAAGCCAATGCCAAGCTGGTCCTTTAAGCTTGAGTGGGAGGTATTTGATGGCGTGGAAATCATCGCCGCGGGTCATGTGGATATGAAGGAGATAATCCTCGATCCATACCGCAGGATCTGTTGTGCCATCATATGATTCGATGTTTACGGGTTTGAAACCCTCGGGGATTTGATGATCCATTATTTCGTCTGTAAAGCATAGTGGGTGTGCGGCGCCTCTGTACTGGGCTATATCATGACGTAGCTCCAATGAGCCTTGTCTACTGTGTTCGGCCCTGCCGAATTTGTGGCCGGCGTGACGGTTACCGTCTCGAGCCGTGGGGCGCCCACGCGATTCGTAGATCGATCTTGTTTGCGTTGCCTTGTCCTCCAACATGTCTCGTAAGTCCGGCGCATATTCCCATGCCTTGGTACGGGGTGCGGCTTGAGTGGTGGGCCGAGAGGCCTCTTTGTCACGGCCACGAGGTGGCCGGTCGGCCGCATCAAATGCTTCCTCCTCTAATCGGGGTAGCAACCTGCGCTTTGGGTAGCTCTTGGAGGGGAGTTCGAGTTTATGCTCTTCGGCCGCAAGGACTTCAGTCCATCTGTCGACTAGCAAATCTTGATCAGCTCTAAGCTGTTGCTGTTTTTTCTTGAGGCTTCTTGCCGTGGCCATAAGCCTGCATTGAAAACGCTCTTGCTCGACGGGATCCTCTGGCACGACGAATTCGTCATCGTCAAGGCTTGCCTCGTCTTCGGAGGGAGGCATATAATTATCGTCCTCGACCTCTCTGTCTGTCGCTCTCTCGTGAGGGCTGGTTTCTCCATCCTCCTGTGCAAAATCTTGCTGGAGGGGGTTTTCTTCGGTGCTTTCCGGAGTATTATTATCTCCCGTGCTGGAATCATCGTATTTGTTTTGGCGGGATTTTGAGCGGCGCCGCTGACGCCGGCGCTTAGGCTGTTTCTTGGAGGGGTCATCCTCCGCTCTTCCATCGCCATCTCCCTCTTTTAGGGTGTCCACCATGTATATGCCATATGACGAGGTGGCTTTCCATGGCCTAGTAGGCGCTGGTTCTTCATCATCTCCTTCATCGGCGTCCAAACCGTCGATGTCTTTGGAGTCGAAGTCGAGCATGTCGGTTAAGTCGTCGACAGTGGCTACAAAGTGGGTGGTGGGTGGGCGTTGAATTTCTTCATCGTCCGTACCCCAACCTTGTTGACCGTAGTCCGACCAGGGCTCTCCTGATAAAGAGAGAGACTTCAGTGACTTTAGGATATCGCCGAAAGGCGAGTGCTGAAAGATGTCTGCGGCAGTGAACTCCATGATCGGCGTCCAATCGGATTCGATCGGCAGGGGCGCGGAGGGTTCGGAGTCCGGAGAGGAGTCCGGCTCCTTGGAGTCACGAGTCTCGCAGAGTACGGGGCTGGTGTTCGGCTCAATCGCCGTTGGGGTCGCAGCCCCCGAGGTGGCGTCCAACCGCCCATCCTTGATCGGCGCAGTTGGCTCCGAATTCAGCGTCGGAGCCGATGCGGGTGCGGCCTCCAAGGCACTGTTCGGCGGCAGAGCTAGATCATGCTCGTCGTGACAGTGCGGCGCGCTCGGCAGTGGCTCAAATCCGTCGAAGATCAAGTCCCCGCGGATGTCAGCCGTGTAGTTTAAACTTCCAAATCTGACCTGACGGCCAGGGGCATAGCTTTCGATCTGCTCCAGACGGCCGAGCGAATCGGCCCGCAGTGCGAAGCCGCCGAAGACGGAGATCTGTCTAGGGAGGAAGGTCTCACCCTGGACTGCATCGCTATTGATGATCGTAGGAGCCATCGAGCCTGATGGCGACGACACAGAGGAACTATCAATGAAAGCACCAATGTTGGTGTCAAAACCGGCGGATCTCAGGTAGGGGGTCCCGAACTGTGCGTCTAGGCCGAATGGTAACAGGAGGCAAGGGACACGAAGTTTTACCCAGGTTCGGGCCCTCTCGATGGAGGTAAAACCCTACGTCCTGCTTGATTAATATTGATGATATGGGTAGTACAAGAGTAGATCTACCACGAGATCGGAGAGGCTAAACCCTAGAAGCTAGCCTATGGTATGATTGTTGATGTGTATGTTGTCCTACGGACTAAAACCCCCGGTTTATATAGACACCGGAGAGGGTTAGGGTTACACAAAGTCGGTTACAATGGTAGGAGATCTTCATATCCGTATCGCCAAGCTTGCCTTCCACGCTAAGGAAAGTCCCTTCCGGACACGGGGCAGAGTCTTCAATCTTGTATCTTCACAGTCCAGGAGTCCGGCTGAAGGTATAGTCCGGCCATCCGGACACCCCCTAATACAGGACCAAGGGACTTTCCTCTTCTTCCTCCATAGCAACCTGTTCAGCTTCATCCCTCCTTAGATCTTCCTAGACCAACCTTTTGTGTCTCCTTCTCCATTGTTGAAGGGTGAGGGAGACATGACATTGGTCTAGTTGAATCTGTCAGAAAACAGCAGGAAAGGAGAACAGAGGATTTCTTTGCGATATGGTGATCAACAGGTTTGGGAAGTATATTTTTTTTATCTTGGGGGACAAGCAAAATGTAGAAAAATGAGTTCGGAAGGTGTCCCCTGGTGGGCACAAGACACCAGGGCGCGCCAGGCGTGTCCGAGGTGGGTACAACCCACTTGGGCGCGCCAGCCTGGCGCGCCCTGGTCTCTTGTGCCCACCAAGGGACACTTCCTGGAAGTTTCTTTATTTCCAAATAAATATTCCAAAACTGATAAAAATATTTTTGCGGATTTTTCGGAGTCCGTTTACTTACCGTATCACATACCTCCATATTTTCACAATTCTGGAATGTTCCGAAAGGACTCTTTTATGTGTTCTTCCGGTGTGAAAGTTTGGATAATATTACTTTGAACATTAATAGGTGTACCTGACATATATAATGTTTTATTCGTTGTCCATTGACAACCTTTGGGTTAGTACCTTCGGAATTATTTATTTTGATGGCTCCAGACCGATAAACCTCCTCGATGACATATGGGCCTTCCCATTTTGAGAGGAGTTTTCCTGGAAAGAATCTGAAATGAGAGTTTTACAAAACAACATATTCTCAGACTTTAAACTCGCGCTTTTGGATTCTTTTGTCATGCAATCTTTTAACTTTTTCTTTGAATAATTTTGCATTTTCATAGGCTTGGGTTCTCCATTCATCTAGAGAGCTAATACCAAATAACCTATTTTCACCAGCAAGTTCGAAGTCATAATTGAGTTATTTGATTGCCCAAAATGCTTTATGTTCTAACTCAAGAGGAAAATGACAAGATTTTCCATAAACCATTTTATAAGGAGACATACCCATAGGATTTGTATATGACGTTCTATAAGCCCAAAGTGCATCATCTAATTTATTCGACCAATTCTTCCTGGGCCTATTAACAGTCTTTTGTAAAATTAATTTTATTTCTCTATTGCTAAGTTCAACTTGACCACTAGACTGAGGGTGATATGGTCATGCAATTCTATGGTTAACATCATACTTGGCAAGCATTTTATGAAAAGCACCATGAATAAAGTGTGAACCACCATCAGTCATTAAATATCTAGGGACTCCAAATCTTGGAAAAATAACTTCCTTAAGCATTTTAATAGAGGTGTTGTGATCATCACTACTGGTTGGAATAGCTTCTACCCATTTAGTAACATAATCAACAACTATAAAAATATGTGTATACCCATTAGAGGAAGGAAAAGGTCCCATATAATCAAATCCCCAAACATCAAATGGTTCAACACCAAGTGAATAATTCATAGGCATTTCTTGACGCTTACCGATATTACCTATTCTTTGACATTCATCACAAGATAAGACGAACTTACGGGCATCCTTGAAGAGAGTAGGCCAACAGACTCTAGACTGCAATACCTTATGAGCGGTTCTCCATAAGCTTTGGAGCGACATTTCCGTAGGATTTGTCCCTGTTCATGCTCAGGTACACAACGTCTAATAATACCATCTACTCCTTCTTTATAGAGATGTGGGTCATCCCAAAAGTAATTTCTTAAATCATAGAAGAATTTTTTCTTTTGTTGATATGTAAAACTAGGTGGTAAACATTTAGCAACAATGTAATCAGCATAGTCAGCATACCAAGGAGTACTATGATAAACATTTATTGCAGCGAACTGCTCATCAGGAAAACTATCATCAATAGGTAGTGGGTCATCAAGCACATTTTCAAGCCTAGTTAAATTATCAGCTAGTGGGATCTCGGCTCCTTTTCTATCAATGATATGTAAATCAAATTCTTGTAACAAGAGAACCCATCAAATAAGTCTAGGTTTGGCATCTTTCTTTTCCATAAGATATTTAATAGCAGCATGGTCTATGTGAACAGTTACATTGGAATCAACAATATGAGGTCTAAACTTATCACAAGCAAACACCACTGCTAAGAAATTTTTTTCAGTAGTAGCATAATTTCTTTGAGAATTGTCTAGAGTTTTTCTAGCATAATGAATTACATTAAGTTTTTTTATCAACTCTTTGCCCTAGAATAGCACCAACAGCATAATCACTAGCATCACACATAATTTCAAAAGGCAAGTTCCAATTAGGTGGTTGAACAATAGGTGTGGAAATTAAAGCTTTCTTGAGTGTTTCAAAGGCTTCTAAACAATCATCATCAAAAACAAAAGGAATATCCTTTTGCAAGAGACTAGTAAGAGGCCTAGAAATTATTGAAAAATCTTTGATAAATCTCCTATAGAAACCAGCATGACCTAAGAAACTACGAATACCTTCTATATCTTTGGGACATGGCATTTTCTCAGTTGCATCAACCTTAGCTTTGTCCACTTCAATACCTCTTTCGAAAATTTTATGACCCAAGACAATGCCTTCATTAACCATAAAGTGGCACTTCTCCCAATTCAAGACAAGATTTGTTTGTTCACATCTCTGCAGAACTCGATTAAGATTGCTTAAACAATCATCAAAAGACTTCCCATAAATAGAAAAGTCAATCATGAAAACCTCAAAAATCTTTTCACAAAAAGTCAGAGAATATAGCAGTCATACATCTTTGAAAGGTAGCAGGTGCATTACATAAACCAAAATGCATACGTCTATAAGCATAGGTTCCAAAAAGACAAGTAAAAGTGGTCTTTTCTTGATCAGGTTGAGAAACAGGTATTTGTGAAAAGCCAGAATATACATCAAGGAAGCAAAAGTGTGTGTGCTTAGGTAATATTTCAAGCATTTGATCAATAAAAGACAAAGGGTAATGATCTTTGTTGCTTTGTGTAATTTTCTAAAATCTATTACCATTCTATAGCCTGTAACAATTCTTTGTGGAATAAGTTCATTCTTATCATTAGGAACAACAGTTATACCTCCTTTCTTAGGAACACAATGAGCAGGACTTACCCATCTACTATCAGCTATAGGATAGATTATACCTGCTTCTAGAAGTTTTAATATTTCCGTTCTTACCACTTCTTTCATCTTTGGATTTAACCGATGTTGCTGATCAACAATGGGTTTAGCATTTGGTTCCATATCAATTTTGTGCTGACATAGCATAGGACTAATGCCCTTGAAATCATCAAGAGTATATCCAATAGCATCTCAGTGCTTCCTTAGAACTTTCAATAATCTTTCTTCTTCATTTTCTGAAAGGTTAGCACTAATAATAACAGGATATATCTTCTTTTCATCAAGATAAGCATATTTCAAAGTGTGTGGCAATTGTTTTAATTCAAACACAGGATCACCTTTAGGTGGAGGAGGACCTCCTGGAGTTTCAATAGGCAAGTTGTGTTTAAGCAGAGGACGTTGTTCAAAGAAATTTTTATCTATTTCATTTCTTTCATGCATATGTAAATCATTTTCATGGTCTAGCAAATATTGTTCTAAAGGATCTGTAGGTGGTACAGCAATAGAAGCAAGACCAATTAATTCATCTTTACTAGGAAATTATTTTTCATGAAGATTTCTACTAAACTTGGAAAAATTAACCTCATGAGACTCATCACCAAAACTAACACCAACAGTTTGTTTCTCACAATCTATTCTAGCATTAGCAGTGTTCAAGAAAGGTCTACCAAAGATAATGGGACAAAAGTCATCTTGTGGGGAACCAAGAAAAAGAAAATCAGTAGGGTATTTTATTTTCCCACACAAGACTTCAACATCGCTAACAATCCCAATTGGTGATATAGTGTCTCTATTAGCAAGTTTAATAGTAACATCTATTTCACCTATTTCTTCTATCTCTGCGGGTGCTATGGCATTCATAATTTCTTGATCTAAGGTATAAGGAATAGCACTCACACTAGCACATCTGTCACACAAACCATGATAACACTAATCTCCTATTTTAAGTAAGATGACAGGCATGCCAACAACAGGTATATGTTTATCCTTTTTATCAGGTTTGGCAATTCTAGCAGCTTCTTCACAGAAGTAAATAACATGCTCATCCATATCTTCTTCTAAGAGATCTTTAACCATAGCAATACAATGTTCTACTTTAACCATAGCCTGTAACAATTCTTTGTGGAATAAGTTCATTCTTGTCATTAGGAACAACAGTTATACCTCCTTTCTTAGGAACACAATGAGCAGGACTTACCCATCTACTATCAGCTATAGGATAGGTTATACCTGCTTCTAGAAGTTTTAATATTTCCGTTCTTACCACTTCTTTCATCTTCGGATTTAACCGACGTTGGTGATCAACAATGGGTTTAGCATCAGGTTCCATATTAATTTTGTGCTGACATAGCATCGGACTAATGCCCTTGAAATCATCAAGAGTATATCCAATAGCAGCTCAGTGCTTCCTTAGAACTTTCAATAATCTTTCTTCTTCATTTTCTGAAAGGTTAGCACTAATAATAATAGGATATATCTTCTTTTCATCAAGATAAGCATATTTCAAAGTGTGTGGCAATTGTTTTAATTCAAAAACAGGATCACCTTTAGGTGGAGGAGGACCTCCTAGAGTTTCAATAGGCAAGTTGTGTTTAAGCAGAGGACGTTGTTCAAAGAAAGTTTTATCTATTTCATTTCTTTCATGCATATGTAAATCATTTTCATGGTCTATCAAATATTGTTCTAAAGGATCTGTAGGTGGTACAGCAATAGAAGCAAGACCAATTAATTCATCTTTACTAGGAAATTATTTTTCATGAAGATTTCTACTAAACTTGGAAAAATTAAACTCATGAGACTCATCACCAAAACTAACACCAACAATTTGTTTCTCACAATCTATTCTAGCATTAACAGTGTTCAAGAAAGGTCTACCAAAGATAATGGGACAAAAGTCATCTTGTGGGGAACCAAGAACACGAAAATCAGTAGGGTATTTTATTTTCCCACACAAGACTTCAACATCGCTAACAATCCCAATTGGTGATATAGTGTCTCTATTAGCAAGTTTAATACTAACATCTATTTCACCTATTTCTTCTATCTCTGTGGGTGCTATGTCATTCATAATTTCTTGATGTAAGGTATAAGGAATAGCACTCACACTAGCAGATATGTCACACAAACCATGATAACACTGATCTCCAATTTATCTAAGATGACAGGCATGCCAACAACAGGTCTATGTTCATCCTTTTTATCAAGTTTGGCAATTCTAGCAGCTTCTTCACAGAAGTAAATAATATGCCCATCCATATCTTCTTCTAAGAGATCTTTAACCATAGCAATCCTAACAGGGAAAGGTGGTTTCTCAATATAATCAGAAGGAACAACTGGATCAACATTATAAAGTATAGTTTCTTCTTTAACTGGTACCGGTTCTTTAATTTCTTCTTTAATAGGTGGGTGATATGTGACACCCTGAGACCGATGCGCCAGGTGTCTCCCAATTATTTGCTATTGTTGCCTTGTCTTTCGTTTGCGTGTTGCACCTTGCCATGTCATCATGTGCATTGCATCATCGTGTTTTCAAAACTTGCATCCATCCCGGTCTCCTCGTTCTTTCCATTGTCCGTTATGAGCCCAGACACACTTGCACGCGCCCGCGGCGCGTCCGAAATATTATTTTATAAGTGGCCGGAAAAATGTTCTAAGAATGGGTTGAGAGTTGGCATGCGGTGTTGCTAGGTTGTCAGTAGGCCGCCTGCCAAGTTTCATCGCATTCGGAGTCCGTTTGACGCCCCAACGGATAACTATAGCGGCAGTATAGCCGGTCTAACGTCGGACGTTTTCGGTCTCCAGAAACAGTCGCCGGGCCTCTCTCTCTTCTCTTCTCTCAGCCCAAGGCTTTCTGCACAGTCCACTTCCACTTTAAACCAACCCATCAAACCCTTGCCTCTGTGGCCTTTTGTCAGACCCCCCTCTCCGCACAGTTCTCGGAACCCCTCGCGCACGTCCGAGAGTTCTCCCGAACCCGACCCGCTCCGTCGTTACCAACGGATCCGGATCAACCCCGAACAACCTCCTGCATCTTCCGTTTCTTCATTTGACTAGTCCGTTGACCCATAGCCATCCGATCTCAATCAGACGATCCAAAACTCCCTCCTTTCGCTATATATAGAACAAGCTCTACCTAATTTGATCAAACCCTAGAAATTAGGAGGTTTGTCCCTTCACGCCGCCACCCGCCGCATCTTCCTCGGGATCCATTCTGATCCCGCAGCCAATCCTCCACCTCTCCTCTAATTCATCCGTCTGCCAACCAAATCCCTCTACCTCCCTCACCGACTCTGGACGCGCCCGCGGATCCGGTCGTCTCTCGCCATGCCCGTGCCATCCCCATCCCCGGCATCGTTCACGCCCGAAGCCTCGCTCCCAGCTTCCCGCAAGCAGAGGCCCCGCGAACCTCTCGCTCCCTCAAGCTTGCCGCTCCTCCCGATCCAAGGCACCCCCTCTCCTCAGCCCCGCGGCAACTCGCCGAGCCAACTCGCCGGAGCTCCTCTCCAGCACGCCGGCGACCCCGACCATGTCAGGCCATCCTCGTCGCCCCTACCCTTCCTCCTTCCCGCTCCCTTCTCCTCCTCTCTCTCAACCCCCTCTCTGTATCTATACCAGGGACGTGTAGGAGCTTCCTCCGCCGCGTCGTGGGCTCATTCCTCCGCTTCGAGCCTCATGCTCACCGAGCCAACTCGCCGGAGCTCCTCTCCAGCACGCCGGCGACCCCGACCATGTCAGGCCATCCTCATCGCCCCTACCCTTCCTCCTTCCCGTTCCCTTCTCCTCCTCTCTCTCAACCCCCTCTCCGTATCTATACCAGGGCCGTGTAGGAGCTTCCTCCGCCACGCCGTGGGCTCATTCCTCCGCTTCGAGCCTCATGCTCACCGAGCCAACTCGCCGGAGCTCCTCTCCAGCACGCCGGCGACCCCGACCATGTCAGGCCATCCTCGTCGCCCCTACCCTTCCTCCTTCCCGTTCCCTTCTCCTCCTCTCTCTCAACCCCCTCTCCGTATCTATACCAGGGACGTGTAGGAGCTTCCTCTGCCGCGTCGTGGGCTCATTCCTCCGCTTCGAGCCTCATCCGACGAGCTGCGACGAAGCTGCCTCCTCCCGAACCGCCATGGCGCCCGAGGCCTCCTTGCAGCACCTCCTCGCCGACCCACTACTGCCCCGCCTGCGCCGAACGCCCCTTCTGCCCTGCATCGAGCAGAGTTGTCGCTGGCCTTCATCGCCTCCTCTCACACGCCTCCCCTCGCCGTAGTGTGGACCTCCTGCGCCAAGTCCGCCGTTGTCCCATCGCCGGAGGCCGCCGTCCCGCGCCTGGAGCCGCGCCCCTCCGTCGTCTCTTCCTCGCCGCCGCACTCCTGTTCCAGCGCCACGCCGCTCCTCTGTTTTGTTCGAGCAGCAACGAGCAGGTCCGCTCGCGTTGACCAAGTGAAGCACAGCCGCCGATCCAGTGGACCGGCCCACCTTTTCCCCGCGGCCTGCTGCGGCCCAGACTCTCCTCCAGCTGGGCTTGGCCCAAAGTGAGCAGTGCCCTCTGTTTTTTCCCTCCTGTTGGGCTAGACAGATCCGGCCCATTTAGTGTTTTTCCCTCGGGACGAATTTAGCTATTTTTCCATGATTTTCAGTTTTGTAGAAAAGTCCCTCTAGATCATGCATTTAATATCTCCACAACAGTGCATCGGATTAAAACAACTTATATATGAAAAATGCTTAGAATTTTGTGTACATTAATAATTTGTAACTTTCATCTATGTTTAAAATGTTGTTTGTTAAATTTTGCTCTAATGCCATGTTAAAATGCTTTCATTCATAACTAAATAACCGTAGCTCAGTTTTAAATAAACTTTATATGTAAATGGGGTAGAAAAATGCATAGTCTAACATGGTGCACTCATCTTGCATGTTTAACAACTCTAAAATATGCTTCAGGATAGAACAGTACCAAATTCATAATATGCATATGAGGATTTTCTGGACTTGTTGTTTATTGTTCCAGCCTCATTTAAACTTGCCTAGTTAAGTAGTTTTATTATGCTTTACCCCTTGCCATGCTAACCAACATTTAATATTGTTGGGTACATAAGTGAGAGAGAACTAAATAAGTCATGTGGTGTTTCGTCAATATGCAACTCGTTGCATATTGAGCTCCACTTAACTTGTAGTTTTGCTTGTGCACTTTGCCATGCCATGCTTCATTAAACCGGACATGCATCATACTTTGTTGCGCATCATGTCATGTTTATGTGATGGTTGTTTACTATGTTGTTTGCTTCTTTCCTGTGTTGCTTCTTTGGGTTGGTTCCGATAACGTTGCGTTTGTGAGGATTCGTTCGACTTCGTCCGTTTGTCTTCTTCATAGACTCGTTCTTCTTCCTTGCGGGATCTCAGGCAAGATGACCATACCCTCGAAATCACTTCTATCTTTGCTTTCTAGTTGTTTGCTCTATTACCATGTCGCGCTACCTACCACTTGTTATATCATGCCTCCCATGTTGCCATGTCAAGCCGCTAACCCACCTTCCTAGCAAACCGTTGTTTGGCTATGTTACCGCTTTTGGTCAGCCCCTCTTATACTGTTGCTAGTTGCAGGTGAAGATGAAGCTGGTTCCACGTTGGAACATGGTTTTTGTTGGGATATCACAATATATCTTATTTATTTAATGCATCTATATACTTGGTAAAGGGTGGAAGGCTCGGCCTTATGCCTGGTGTTTTGTTCCACTCTTGCTGCCCTAGTTTCCGTCATACCGGTGTTATGTTCCTTGATTTTTGCGTTCCTTACATGGTTGGGTGTTATGGGAACCCCTTGACAGTTCGCTTTGAATAAAAATCCTCCAGCAAGGCCCAACCTTGGTTTTACTTTTTCCTAACAACCTATACCTTTCCCTTGGTTCGGCCAACCCGAGCGTCATGTTTATTTAACCCCCCGGGCCAGTGTTCTCTAAGTGTTGGTCCGAACCGAGTAGACTGCGGGGCCACCTCAGGGAAACTTGAGGTTTGGTTTTACTCATAGGATGTCTCATTCGGCGTTGCCCTGAGAACGAGATATGTGCAGCTCCTATCGGGATGTCGGCACATCGGGCGGTCTTGCTGGTCTTGTTTTACCATTATCGAAAAGTCTTGTAACCGGGATTCTGAGTCTGATCGGGTCTTCCCGGGAGAAGGAATATCCTTCGTTGACCGTGAGAGCTTGTGATGGGCTAAGTTGGGACACCCCTGCAGGGTTTGAACTTTCGAAAGCCGTGCCCGCAGTTATGGGCAGATGGGAATTTGTTAATGTCCGGTTGTAGAGAACTTGACACATGACTTAATTAAATTGCATCAACTGTGTGTGTAGCCGTGATGGTCTCTTTCCGGCGGAGTCCGGGAAGTGAACACGGCTTTGGAGTTATGTTTGAACGTAAGTAGTTTCAAGATCACTTCTTGATCACTTCTAGTTCACGACCGTTGTGTTGCTTCTCTTCTCGCTCTTATTTGCGTATGTTAGCCACCATATATGGTAGTGCTTGCTGCAGCTGCACCTCACTACCCTTTCCTACCCATAAGCTTAAATAGTCTAGATCTCGCGGGTGTGAGATTGCTGAGTCCTCGTGGCTTACAGATACTTCCAAACAGTTGCAGGTGCCGATGATACCAGTGCAGATGACGCAACTGAGCTCAAGTGGGAGCTCGCTGAAGATCATGTTCGTTGTGTTGTTTCGTTTCCTATTGATCAGTAGTGGAGCCCAATTGGGACGATCGGGGATCTTGCATTTGGGGTTGTCTTCTTTTACTTTGGTTCCGTAGTCGGACCTTGATTGTATTCTGGATGATGTATGTTTAACTTGTATTTGTTTGAAGTGGTGATTGTAAGCCAACTCTTTATCCCTTTCTATTCAGTACATGGGATTGTGTGAAGATTACCCCTCTTGCGACAGACCTACCATGCGGCTATGCCTCTAAGTCGTGCCCCGACACATGGGAGATATAGCTGCATCGTGGGTGTTACATGATATTTAAACCACTTCTCTTTAGGGAGATCAACATGAGTAGCAAATGATTCACAAAAGTAGGCCACTATCTCAGAGTCAAGTCCATATTTAGTGCTAAACTCTTGAAAAGCATTGGTATCCATAAAAGATTTAACACAATCATACTTAAGTTTAATACCTGACTCTTTACCTTTGTCAAGTTCCCAATCTTCAGAGTTGCGTTTAATTCTTTCCAAAAGATCCCATCGGAATTCAATAGTCTTCTTCATAAAATAACCAGCACAAGAAGTATCAAGCATGGTTTGATCATTACGAGAAAGTCGGGCATAAAAATTTTGGATAATAATTTCTCTTGAGAGATCATGATTCGGGCATGAATATAACATCGACTTAAGCCTCCCCAAGCTAGAGCAGTACTTTATCCTTCACGAGGCCAAAAATTATATATATAATTCTGATCACGATGAACTAGATGCATAGGATAAAAAATTTGGTGGAACTCCAATTTCAAACGATTCCAATTCCAAGATCCAATATCATCGCATAGCCTATACCATGCCAATGCTTTTCACTTCAAAGATAAAGGGAAAACCTTTCGCATAACTTCATCTCCGGGTAAACCTGCAAGGTTAAACAATCCACAAATTTGTTCTACATATATCAAGTGCATATCAGGATGTTCAGTTCCATCTCCTACATAAGGATTAGCTAGCAGTTGTTCTATCATACCCGAAGGAATTTCATATTCAATATTTTCAGTAGGTGCAGTAGGTTGAGGGGTAGCTAAACGAGGTGAAGATACCCCGAACAAACCCCTCAAAGGATTGTTTTCCATAGTAACAAGTGACAATAAATTTCAGCACACTATATAAATGTTTCCTTACGAATTTCCACTGACCAAAGGTGCTTCACTCCCAGGCCACGGTGCCAGAAAACAGCCTTGATGACCCACAAGTATAGGGGATCAATTGTAGCTCTTTTCGATAAGTAAGAGTGTCAAAACCAACGAGGAGCAGAAGGAAATGACAAGTGGATTTCAGCAAGGTGATGTTTGCAAGTGCTGAAATTGTAAGTAGCAAAGTAGTTTGATAGCAAGATAATTTGTAACGAGCAAGTAACAATAGTAGTAAAAAAAGTGCAGCAAGGTAGTCCAGTCCTTTTGAGGCAAAGGACAGGCCAAAACGGTCTCTTATGATAAGAAAAGCGTTTTTGAGGGTACACGGGAATTTCATCTAGTCACTTTCATCATGTTGGTTTAATTCGTGTTCGGTATTTTGATAATTTGAAATGTGGGTGGATCGGTGCTTAGGTGCTGTTCTTACTTGAACAAACCTCCTACTTATGATTAACCCTCCCGCAAGCATCCGCAACTACGAGAAAAGTATTAAGAATAAATTCTAACCATAGCATTAAACTTTTGGATCCAGTCGGTCCCGTACGGAATAACGCATAAACTGGGGATTAAGCTTCTGTCACTCTTGCAACCCATCATCTAATTGCTACTCCACAATGCATTCCCTTAGGCCCAAATATGGTGAAGTGTCATGTAGTCGACGTTCACATGACACCACTAAGGGAATCACAACATACATACTATCAAAATATTGAAAACATATCAAATCCACATGATTACTTGCAACATGATTTCTCCCATGACCTCAAGAACAAAGGTAACTACTCACAAATGATAAACATGCTCAAGATCAGAGGGGTATTAAATAGCATATTGTATCTGAACATACAATCTTCCACCAAATAAACCATATATATAGTAATCAACTACAAGATGTAATCAACACTACTAGTCACCCACAAGTACCAATCTATAGTTCCGGTAATAAGATTGAACACAAGAGATGAACTAGGGTTTGAGAGGAGATGGTGTTGTTGAAGATGTTGATGGAGATTGCCCTCCCCAAGAAGGGAGAGTTGTTGGTGATGATGATGGCGATGATTTCCCCCTTCGGGAGGGAAGTTCCCCCAGCGGAATCGCTCCGCCGGAGGGCAAAATTGCTCTTGCCCAAGTTCCGCCTCGAGGTAGCGGCGCTTCATCTCGAAAGTCCTCCTCTTATTTTTTTTTTCTAGGTAAAAATGACTTATATACCAAAAGATGGGCACCAGAGGTGGGCCAAGGAGAGCACAACCCTCCACGGCGCGCCTGGGATCCCTGGCACGCCCAGGTGGGTTGTGCCCACCTAGTGGGCCCCCTCTGGTAATTATTTACTCCAATAATTCTTAAATATTCCATAAGAATCTCTGTGATGTTTTAGCTTGTTTGGAGTTGTGCAGAATAGGTAGCCTGACGTAGCTTTTCCAGGTCCAGATTTCCAGCTGCCGAAATTCTCCCTCTGTGTGTATATCTTGCATATTATGAGAGAAAAGGCATTAGAATTACTCCAAAAAACATTATTATGGATAAAAACATTATAAATAGCAGTAAGAAAACATGATGCAAAATGGACGTATCATGGGGTGTATAGTTTTCGGCAGGGAAATTAAGGAATGCACATGGAGGGAAAATTTCACAAGTTTTGGGCCAGATTTCACCTGACTAATTAACATGAGAAAATAGAGGAGCTTTCCTGATGTAAGGAAATGTAATCAAATCCCTGAAAAAATTAACCAAACGAGTGGTGCAACGCAATACACCTTATATTTCAATTTTTTTCTCAAAAATCTATACACCTTATATCAAGGAACGGAGGAAGTAGATTGGATAAAGTGGGAGTGAAAGAAAAAGAGATTAGTTCTCAAAGGGGCTGACTGGATGGTTGGAGTAGAAAGCCCTTTCAAATCACACAAGGAGATGGAGTTCTTTCTCAGAACATATGATGAGGTTGGATTATTTTCGAGTGAATGGGTGTAATAGGTGGGGTATAAATACGAGTGACCGAAAATTTTATTGTTAGCAATGTAACTACACAACTCGATAGTTCCAAAGTGATCATCCCAGAAGTTCCAACATATACGAACATAGAAACTTTCAGATGTTTCGGATGGTGAGATCAAAAGCATTTGAAATATTTGAGGTGTACACTTGGGCAGTGGCACACTCTTTGTTATTGCTTTGAAAATCAGAACATTTTTCTATGGAAATTCTGACGAGGCAATAGAAGGTTTGCTAGTAGCTTCGGTGATTTCGAGAGGGACACTTGGAGACTATGAATAGCTAGGGTTTACAATGGCTATATCTAGTTGAGTGGTTCAACGATTCTGTCTTTAAGAGCTCGGATGCTCCAAACTGAATGGAACTGGGTAGACATAATGGAACTTTAAAGGAATTTGAGGAGGTTTGGAGTTTGATATTTAAGCACATGGATCAATAAGCTCATCATGACATCTTCATCCCCTTCTGATATTATTGGCAAGTTTATGGACTCAATGTGATCTTGGATCACTAGAGTAAAAAACCAATTCAATGGCTTTGCCAACACTTGCCTTTTATGTGATTGAGAGGGGCCATCTTCCATTCTATAGTTGCACCCACAAGGTACAATTCTTGAAACAAGCTTGTAGGAGACATTAATTCATTGAGTTGGCATTGATTACCAAAATCCATTGAGTGGATTAGATGCACTTTCATAC
This sequence comes from Triticum urartu, assembly GCF_056163025.1. Taxonomy (NCBI): domain Eukaryota; kingdom Viridiplantae; phylum Streptophyta; class Magnoliopsida; order Poales; family Poaceae; genus Triticum; species Triticum urartu. Next base: position 554,272,377 of record NC_141876.1, read on the forward strand.
TCAGAATAGAGTTAGCCAAGAACTTACCACCTATGGGTGTAGCACTTCGGGCATTGTAGTATGGTTAGGCTCGGGCATGGAGAAAGCTATAAAACTATGTATGATTGACACTCCCCCATAAGTAATGCAATCTTTTACCCAGCAAAAATGAGTTACTTCCTCCGCTCAGGTTTATTAGTCTGCATAGAATATTTGGTTGAAATTGGACCAAAAAATTGACCAACAAAATATAAGTTGCAATTCGACAACATTGAAGGTACTCCTCATTGTATCTACTAGAGACTGTTTGTAATGGCAGACGTTGTGTTTGCCGGAATATGTGCACTTGTTATTTCCCTCCTCCCTTTTTCTTAGTTTGTTATTGTGTGTGTGTTTTCTTTATGTTCTCCTAACCAATCTACCTTGTGCCTCTAGTTTAGTTGCACACGTCTTATAATAGATTTGCAACTCTTCATCGACAAAGATGAATACAATTCAGGTGTGAATGCTTAACATGACTATTCAAGGACAAGATAGCAAAAAGACTTCCTCTAATAAAGGAATAAATTAGGAGAAACTTTGAAAAAAATACCTAGTGCAAGGAAACCAAAACATGTAGAGATGACGATCAAGGTGGCATGGCCGAGGCTGGATGATATGTCTCCAACATATCTATAATTTTTTATTGTTCCATGCTGTTATATTATCATTGTTGGATATTTTACATTCATTTTATAGCAACTTTATATCATTTTTTGGGACTAACCTATTGACATAGTGCCCGGTGCCAGTTGTTGTTTTTTGCTTGTTTTTTCGTAGAAAATCAATTCCGAACAGAGTCCAAATGCAGCAAAACTATTTGGAGAATTTTTCTGGGCCAGAAGACACACGATGGGCCAAATAAGTACCAGAGGGGTGCCGTGAGGGGGGCACAACCCACCTGGGCGTGCTTGGAGGCCCGGGCGCGCCCTGGTGGGTTGTGCCCACCTTGGTGGCCTCCTGCACCACCTCTTTGCTCTATAAATACCCCAATATTCCATAAAGCCTAGGGGAGTCGATGAAAAACAATTCCAGCACCCGCAAGTTCCAGAAATCACATATCCAATCTAGACACCATCACGGAGGGGTTCATCATCCTCATTGGTGCCCTCCGGTGATGCGTGAGTAGTTCATTTTAGACCTACGAGTCCGTAGTTAGTAGCTAGATGGATTCCTCTCTCCCTTTTGATTCTCAATACAATGGTCCCTTGGAGATCTATTTGATGTAACTCTTTTTGCGGTGTGTTTGTTGGGATTTGATGAACTTTGAGTTTATGATCAGATCTATGTTTTTATACATGAAATTTATTTGAGTCTTTTGATCTCTTATATGAATGATTACTTATAGCCTCGTATTTCTTATTCGAATCTTTGGTTTAGTTAGGACAACTAGATCAATTTTTCTTGCCATGGGAAGAGGTGCTTTGTGATGGGTTCGATCTTACCGTGCTCGATCCCAGAGACAGAAGGGCAAACGACACGTATGTATCGTTGCTATTAAGGATAACAAGATGGGGTCTATTCCTATAAGAGTAGATCTTGTCTACATCATGTCATTGTTCTTATTGCATTACTCTGTTTCTCCCTGAACTTATTACACTAGATGCATGCTGGATAGCGGTTGATCTGTGGAGTAATATTAGTAGATGCAGACAGGAGTCGGACTACTAATCTTGGACGTGATGCCTATATAATGATCATTTCCTGTATATTGTCATGATTATTTGAAGTTCTATCAATTTCCCAACAGTAATTTGTTTACCCACCATATGCTAGTTTTGTCGAGAGAAGCCACTAGTGAAATCTACGGCCACGGGTCTCTTATTTATCATATTTGCCCTCGAGATCTATTTTTATTTGCTTTTATTTATAGATCTATTAATCCAAAAACCCAAAAATACCTTGCTGCAATTTATTTTTATTTGTTTTATCTCGCATTCCCGCAAGATCTATATATCCAATCTACTACAATTTTTACCTATCTTTTACTCGGGAGGGATTGACAACCCCTCTTTTACGTCGGGTTGCAAGTATTTGTTCTTTGTGTGCATGTGTCGTTCACTTAGTGTTAAGTGGTTCTCCTAGTGGTTCAATAACCTTGGTCTCATCACTGAGGGAAATACCTACCGTAGCTGTGCTGCATCATCCCTTCCTCTTTGGGGAAATACCAACATAGTTCAAGCCGCATCACTGGAGTATTCGTGAAATGATAATCCTCAAGTGCAAGGAATCATCGTAGCACTTTCCAAAGGTGGAAGTGATAAGTATGGAGTTTCGAACCCACAAGGAGCTAAAGGTAAGATCAATATTCTCACAAGTCCAATCTGCCACTGATACGACTCTACGTACACCGAACGTTTGCTTCCAACTAGAAACGAGAAATAAAACTGCATTGTGGGTATGAAGATGATAACTTTGCATGATATCGGAGAGATAAAATATAAAAGTAGGTTCTATTATCAAAAAGTTAGAATATATTACCATATATTATAAGTAGATGGTGTGGAATAATGATGGATCAGTGTGCGGAATTCTCCTAGGAAATTGTTAACAAGATCAGTAATCATTATTGCAATTTCATATGAGGGAGAGGCATAAGCTAACATACTTTCTCTTCTTGGATCATATGCACTTATGATTGGAACTCTAGCAAGCATGTGCAACTACTAAAGAGCATTACGGTAAAACCCAACCATAGCATTAACACATCAAGTCCCCTTTATTCCCATATGCCATGACCCGCTTACCCGTGTTTGTGTTTCAGTCACTCACACAACGCAGACAATAATCAAACCATGAACATATTTTAAATCCCTACAGCGGGGATCCCTCATGCTTGCGCGACATGGACGGTACCATAGGACAGCACCAATAATAAAACATGCAACTCAAAGCAATATATATCATCAATCAACCCAAAGGACAAAAGAAATCTACTCAAAACATCATAGGATGGAAACACATCATTGGATCATAATATGTGGCATAAAGCACCATGTTCAAGTAGGGGATTACAGTGGGGTGCGGGAGACTGGACCGCATAAAAGAGATGAGGATGGTGGTGATGATGGTGATGTTGATGAAGACAATCACTGCGGCGATGATTCCCCCGATGGCACTTTGGTGCCACCAAGAGAGAGGGGGAGCGGTTCTCCCCTTTGTGCTTCCTCCTCCATGCATCCCCCTTAGATGGGGAAAGGTTCTCCCTCTAGTCCTTAGCCTCCATGACGATGGTGACCCCTCCGGCTTCCTCCTCCATGGCCTCCGGTGATGTTGGCCCCCTCCGGCAAGGTGCCAGAGGGGGCCTAGATTGGTTTTTTGTGGCTACAAAGGATTGCGACGGCAGAACTTCCGATCTTTCTTCTGTTTTGGGTTTTTTAGGATTTATAGGAAGGGTTGGCGTCGGTTTCACGTCAGGGGGCCCCACGAGGCGATCACAAGGACGGGTGGCATGCCCTAGGGGGGTGGGGGCGCCCCCCACCCTTGTGGTTAGCCCGGGACTCTTCTCTGGTATCTTTTCGCTCCAGTATTTTTTATATTTTCCAAAAATATTCTCTGTAAATTTTCATCCCATTCCGAGAACTTTTATTTCTGCACAAAAACAACACCACGGTAGTTCTGATGAAAACAACGTCAGTCCGGGTTAGTTCTAATAAAATCATACCAAAATCATATAGAATTGTTTTAAACATGGCATGAATACTTCATAAATTATAAATACGTCAGAGACGTATCAGCATCCCCAAGATTAATTCCTGCTCGTCCTCGAGTAGGTAAAGGATAAAAGAAATAATTTATGAAGTATGAATGCTATCAAGTGCACAAGTTTGATCAATGAAAGTTCCAAGCACTTTTTCTAGCATTATTCTTTATCATAAATAGTAGCTCATCTTCATAAAACTTCTCATGATCAAGTAACGAGCTATTCACATGTTAAAGTATAGACCATAAACTTTCTTGAAAAATAAAAAACCATGCTCTTAGTCACCAAACAATTGCAATTCATCTTATTTTCAGGAAGGGTCTATGTAAGAGCTTTGATTTAGCAAATTCCACATACTCAACCATCATTTAATCTTTCGCAATTGCTAACAGTCACGTGATATTTATGGGTTCAAAGTTTTAATCGGACATAGAGAAAGATAGGGGCTTATAGTTTGGCCTCCCAACCTTTTACCCAGTGGCGGAGCCAGGATTTTTGAGACGAGTATGCAAACTCAATATTTTTTGAAGCAACAATAAAGTTCACACAACGATGACAATCAAGCATAAATTATTTGTAGAGAACTAGGGGCATCATGTCTAATAATTCTGTTATATTATAAGAACAAATTCCCCAATTCAAGTTGTTGCTTGAATTCATTAAAATTTTATGGTGAATCAACAAATGAATTAAGGATAATATTTGAGCATTTGAACAAAACATATGAGAGGAATCAAAAGAACACTCACGATGAGATCTGCACATGCGGTCGTTGGTCGTTGCCTGCCGGAAGCGTTCGCCAGATGCCGGCCCACCATGCCTGCCAAGGATGAGCCGATGAGGTTAACAAGCGAGCGCACCTGCCTCGCGATATTGCAGTGTCCCAATTGGCGATCGAAACTTCTTGGCAGACAACAAAGGCATGCACAACAGCTGCACGACAGGAGTGCTGGCCGTCTGCTACCCTTTGATGATACAGATGAACGAACGGATATGCATTATCGTGCACAAATCGTCTGAAACCATCGTGTGCAGAGCAGCACTGGCGATACTGCTTGGCAGACGACAAAGGCGATCCACGACCAGGAGACGACGCGACCCCCACTTCCAGGCGTCATAAGGAGTTGTGTGTTACTGATTTCCTGGAGTCTATCCAAGGAAACTCATCCTGCGTTATTTCCTGTTTTTTTCTTGACCAGACTGCGTTCATTCCTGCTATGTTGTTGTAGTTGCTCTTGTTGGGCTCAGAAGGAGAATCGAAGGCCTATTCTAGCGAAAAATGCATCTCAGCCCAAGTACACTAGAGCATTCTTCTTTTCGACTTTTTGTGCGTTTTACGTGTAAAATGACTACCATGCATGATATATATGCATATATGAACACCTTGCAGAAAATGTTGGGTATGCATTGCATACCCTTGCATTAGGCTAGCTCCGCCCCTGCTTTTACCTCAAGGGTAATGCCAACAATAATAGTTTATGAAACCCTACATCCGAGTGGATATAAATATCCGGATCGCTCCAACACATAGTGCTTGCCAAAGGAAAAAGTGTAAAAAGGAAAGGTGTGGATCACCATGACTCTTGCATAGGGGTGAAATATAAAAGTAAAAGATAGGCCCTTCGCAAAGGGAAGCAGAGGTTGTCATGCGCTTTTATGGTTGGATGCACAAAATCTTAATGCAAAAGAACGTCACTTTATATTGCCGCTTGTGATAAGACCTTTATTATGTAGTCCGTCGCTTTTATTTCTTTGATATAACAAGTTTGTATAAAGCTTATTTTCTTCACACTAATAGATCATACACATTTAGAGAGCAATTTTTATTGCTTGCACCGATGAAAACTTACTTGAAGGATCTTACTCAATCCAGAGGTATGTATGGTGGACTCTCATGGCAAAACAGGTTTATGGGATGTTTGGAAGCACAAGTAGTATCTCTATTTGGTGCAAAGAATTTGGCTAGCATGACAGGGAAGGGCAAGCTCAACATGTTGGAGGATCCATGACTATAAATTCTATTCGGATATAAGAAAACATAACTCATTATGTTGTCTTCCTTGTCTAACGTCAACTTTTTAGCATGTTATATTTTAATGTGTTCACAATTACAAAAGATGTCCAAGATGGTATATTTATATCTGAAATATCGCTTCCTTCAATATTCTTTCATGAATTGTTCAAATGACCAATACTATGTTTGCTAACTTTCAATAACTTTACCACATATACTTCTTATATGTAAAGTCATTACTACCCATGGTATAAGCATGTGAAACATATATAAATTCAGATTTATGATATTCAATTCATTCAACCATTTACTCATAGGATATAAGTGAAGCACGCGAGTAAATGAAAAACTACTCAAAAAGATATAAGTGAAGTACATGAAGGTATTTGTGGCACTCACCAGTCGGCTCCCAAGATGAAATGGTTATTGCGACGTGCTGGGTTTTATTGGCCGACTATGATTAATGATTGCTTCAGATATTATAAGGGGTGTGAAGCTTGTCAAAAGTTTGGTGATATTCAATTGGCTCCTACTGCTATGTCACATCCTATTATCAAACCATGGCCTTTCAGAGGTTGGGGTTTAGATTTCATTGGACAAATCCATCCGTCTTCCTCAAAAGGGCATTGGTTCGTATTGGTGGCAACTGATTATTTCACTAAATGGTCTGAAGCAGTACCTCTCAAGAACATGACGCATACGGAGGTAATTCAATTCATAACCGAGCACATTATTCATAGATTCGGTATTCCTCAAACGTTAACTACAGATCAAGGTTCATCTTTCATGTCACACCAAGTCAGAGAGTTTGCCGAATCTTATAACATAATGTTGCTCAATTCCTCTCCATATTATGCCCAAGCTAATGGACAAGCTGAGTCTAGCAATAAAATTTTAATCAAGCTCATCAAGAAGAAGAGGATAATCCAAGGAGATGGCATGACTTGTTGTCTGAGGCATTATGGGCACATAGAATCTCAAGGCATGGTGCTACGAAAGTGACTCCATATGAGCTAGTGTATGGTCAGGAGGCTGTTTTACCGGTGGAAGTAAATTTGAATGCTTTGAGAATAGCCAAACAAAATGATTTATCGGCAATAGACTTCTATGACTTGATGATGGACAACATTGATGAGGTTGCTGATAAACGTTTGGCTGCTTTGAATGCCATAGAGAGAGATAAGTTGAGGGTGGAAAGGGCTTACAATAAGAAAGTCAAGTTGAAGAATTTTCAAGTTGGTGATCTCGTTTGGAAAGTGATTCTGCAGATTGGTTCAAGAGATAGAAAATTCGGGAAGTGGTCTCCATGTTGGGAAGGTCCTTTTAGAATTACAAGAGTTGTTCCCGGAAATTCATATTTGGTGGAATCAATACAAGGGGCATTGTTACCTCGAGCTCTCAATGGCAAATATTTGAAGAAGTACCACCCGAGTGTGTGGCAGGAAGCCTAAGTGGGCAATGGCCGATATACGATTATCGCCCTTAGCACAAACATGGCCGATACATAATTATCGCCCTGAGAAAAATAAATGGCCGATGTAGTGTTGATATCGTCCTTAGAACAAACACTATGCATATTATTTTTCGGCGTGCAAGCTTTGCCGAAAAACAGGGGGGCATGTGTTGACACCTGATTTTGGGAAGATACAGATTGCAATGAAGATGGTCTCGAGTGAATGAGTTTTCAGCATAAAAATATTCACGTCACCGAGTGGAACCACTTTGATGTTTCGGTTATATTCATTCGACTTTATCTTACAGACCGAAACTATACTCCGAGTGGCATAGTTCAATGTTCCGAGTAGTTTTTGGCCAATCACGTCTTCAAGATGACCTCGAATGAAGGAGCGCTCTTAAGGAATTGTCTTCGTCTCGTCGAGGCAATCGATTTTGATATATAAATCATCTCAATCCGAGTTCATATGCAAAAGTTAGAGGCAATATACTGCAGACTGAACCTCAACGGAAATATGGCGCGAGGTGCCAGACACTTGTCTGATAGGTTGCACGAGTAATTCGGTCATCAATATGGCCTTGAATCGAAAAACTTTCAACATGGAAAAGTTTCGTCTCGTCGAGCCAATCTATTTTCATATATAATTCGTCTCAATCCGAGATCATATGAGGCCTGGAGAGACAAATCAAGATCGGGCTATGTTTTCAGTCGGAAATCTGAGTGAAAAGTTTACCATCCGAGTGAAAGTTTACGGTCGAGTGAAATTTTACGGTCGAGTGAAAGTTTGCTGACCGGATGAACTTATTATTATCCAAGTGGAAATATAGTCATCCGAGTGAAAATATGATCATCCGAGTGAAATTGTCGTCCAGGTGAAAATATTCCGAGTGAAAAGATTACCATCGGGACGAAAACTTGCCGATTGAATAAGATAGTGCCTTCCGAGTGGAAATATAGTCATCCGAGTGAATAAGATAGTGCCTTCCGAGTGGAAATATAGTCATCCGAGTGGAAATATAGTCATCCGAGTGAAAGATTGTCTTCCGAGTGAAAAAGTCCAATCGGACGATCCGAGTGAAAGTATCTAATATCCGAGTGGATGAGCTCAAGTCCGAGTGAAATTGAACATGTGCTCAAAAGTTTATCAAAATGACCTTGGATGAAGAAGTGTTCAATACAGAAGTTGTGAGTATCATCAAGACGGTAAATTTTGATTTTGGAGTCATCATCATCAGAGATAACATATAGCCTACAAATTCACTACGAGACTCGGATAATCCAGTCTACTGCAAAACCGAGTCCGACTGGAAGATAAAGATGACCTCGGAAAGTATTCAAGATGGCCTTATTTGAAAATATGATCAACATGAGAGTTGTTCGTGTCATCGAGGCGCACAAGTTTGATATTTGGGCCGTCTCGATCAGAGATCATATGCAAGCCCGGTGGCCCGCGCAAGAAGGAAGACAGAGTTTGGGCCAGATTCAGACTGAATCCGAGTTGGAATAGAATTAGGACTCTAGGACGTGAATTGATGTAATTTTTCTTGTAAGGAAAGCCTAGATGAATCCTTTACTTGTACGGGAAGTCCAGCCGCCTCTTATATATGTTGCGGGTGACGGCCGATTGAACAACACACAATCGAACAAATCAATATACTACTTTTTCATCTGTGTTTTATCTCTCCACTGTTTTTCCATCTCGTTCTTCGCTATTCTTCGTGTTTGAGAGCTGCGAATCCCGAGGCTCTAGGGGCGAGCGAATCGACCTAGGGCAGCCCATAGCTGCCGCACTCCCTGACGGGGTCCCTCCCGGGGGTGTGGGGGTTTCGGGTCTGCAAAAGCGCCCGTCGACTGTCTTGCGTATCGCGCTGTCGGTCGGGTCTCCTTCGACGTGAGCTGCGGTGCATCACCCCCGGCGTCGAGGGTACACGTGACGTGTTCGTGTGTCAACCAAGGGGAATAGTGAAATGACTCTGTTGTCAGCCTATATTACACTCAAAATGCAACTGCTGACGCCCGTGTCACACCCGACCCTCAAGTAAAAACAAACATGCAAGCATTCATTGCCCTGCCCGCTTGCATCTCCTCTCCCCTTTCCCTCTACCTCGATCCCCTGCCTGCAGCACTTGGGTTTCTCCAGCGAGCCGTTGCCACTAGTCCCATCTGGCCTTGTCCTCGGCGATGCTATGTCCAGCTAGGCTACATGGCCGGCGGGTAGGGGAAAATCTCCCTGGCTTCTCCTCCCTCTGGCGCCGCCCCTCATTCTCATGGTCTCCAGAAGCTGCTCCACTGTGGTTTGTCCAATGCACTACTCCGGCGGGCACTGCACAACTACGGCTGATGCCACACTGCGGCAGAAGGCACCTTATTCCCCCTCCCCTCCTCCTACGCCATGGCCGTGAGGTGCTGTTGAAGGATGAGCTCATCCAACAAGGTGAGGATCTCCTCTGATTTTTTGCCAAATTTTCATTCTGATCCACTGTACGATGAATTGCTATGAGTTGCTTCTGCTGCTGCTATATGATGCATTGCTATGAGCTGCTCCTACTGCTGCTATATGATGAATTGCTATGAGCTGTTGCTGCTGTATGATGAGTTGCTATGAGCTGCTGCTGCTGCTATATGATGAATTGCTATGAGCTGCTCCTGCTGCTATATGATGAGTTGCTACAAGCTACTCCTGCTGCTATATGATGAGTTGCTACAAGCTGCTCCTGCTGCTGCTCTATGATGAATTGATATGAGCTGCTCCTGCTGCTGCTCTATGATGAATTGCTATGAGCTGCTCCTGCTGTTGCTATATGATGAATTGCTATGAGCTGCTGCTGGTATATGATGAATTGCAAACTGCTGCTGTTGTATGATGAGTTGCTATGAGCTGCTGCTGCTATATGATGCTTTCAGGTGGTGCTGCTATATGATAATAACCAGCTACTTGGACCATCGAATTTCAATAAAAATTGTTCTTCATTTAAATATGGGTCATGCGTTCTTCATTTAAATTAGGCAATGGGATCTCTATGTAAAACATTGACCAAAGTAGATTGTGCCAAGTAGATGGTATTTTTGTATTTGCATTTTGAGCAAATAGTGATGGTCTGTTTTGCTATCATATTAATTACTGCACTGGGTTCAATTTGTGATGTTTGCAAGTCAAATTAATTTCCATATGGGCAGCAAAATGAAAAAAAATAATGCAATCTAGACTTTCCACTGATCATATCAAAGATAAGCTGAAAATGCAATGAAAAGAACTGGTTGGCTTATTACATGGAGCTTATATTCACAGGTGCTTATTTTCTTAGGATAACTCGTAATAACTGTCCCTAAGAAACTTGGCTAAAAGAACTAACATACAAATAACATGTCACGATGATTGCAATGGAGAAGTAACGTACCATGGCACACTGTATAGGCTCACCAGTGCCTCTCCTTTTTTTGCGATGTTCCATGAAATTGTCACATACAACTTGTACTTTTTCATTGTGTAACCCTATCTGCAAGTTGACACGACTAATTTCAGACATCTCTACATGATACTACATTGCATATCCCTTGCGCATATTTAAACCACCAATTAACGATTATGTGCGTACCATAAACTAGCCATGACTCTGTATGCTGGACTAGCAGGCACTCTAAGGGAGCCTAATGTAGTGCACTGGAATTCCTACATGCCACCTACGATTTTGTGTAATGTACTGCCCCTGTTCCTAAATATATGTCTTTGTAGAGATTCCAGTATGGACCACATACAGATGTATATAGATGCATTTTTGAGTGTAGATTCACTCATTTTGCTCCGTATGTAGCCTATAGGTAGCCTATAGTGGAATCTCTAGAAAGACTTATATTTAGGAACAGAGGTACAAGGTAGTATCATGTATGACATCTACATATCTAATTTAGCAGCCAGTAGTAGAAATCATTGTCTGCACAAAGGGATTACTGGTCGAAAATCCTAGCAAAGCACACTGGCAGGCACAGAACAATACAAGAGAGGGAGAGAGATGCGCTTACAAGATCATAGCAATGCCTCAGTCCAGGATCTTGGTTGGCCAAGCTGTTAGATCCATAAGAAACATCGTCCTTGTAGTTTTGCTAGTTGCATAACAGGTAACAGCGACCGGTTAGTATATTTGAAGTACATCGGGCAGGTGATGCTGGACGGGTTTAAAGGTGACAAGTACCTAGGCCGTGGCGGGTGCTTGGCATCTCTCCAGACTGTGGGCATCAGGTTAGAAATGTCGAGGGTGATGTCGCTGCGCTGGCTGTTGGGGTCTGGTAAGGAGATCTAGAACCATCGAGTAGGGTGTTTGTGGAGCGGCTCCGGTAGGGTGGACTACGGTGTGGGCGAAGCGGATCTATGGCCGTGGATGAGGGCGTAGGTGAAGCTGCTCCGGTGGTTGGGTTAAGGATGGTGTCGACGATGCGGATCTGCGGCCGTGGACGGGGCGTCAGAAGCTGCTCCAGTGGTTGGGTTAAGGGTGGTGTCAACGATGCGGATTTGCGACCATGGATGGGGCGTCAGAAGCTGCTCCGGTAGGTTGGATGAAGGTGCGAGGAAGCGGATCTGAGGCCGTGGACTTGTGAGTTGGCAAAGCGGTCCCAATAGGGTTGAGAATGGTATAGGCGAAGCTACTCCGGTAGGGTTGAGGAAGGTGTCGGCGAAGCGGCTCTGCTAGGGTTGAGGAAGGTGTCGGCAAAGAGGATCAGAGGCCGTCGACGAGGGCGTCGGTGGGGCGGCTCTGGGGGGTGTGGACGAAGCGTCTCCGGTGGGGAGTATGAATGAGCCGCTGCAGATGCGCGACGGTTGACGAGAGTACCGGCGAAGCAGATCCGGCGCCGTGGACAAGGCCGGCACTGAATGGGCTGTGGTACAGTGGTGCATGAGCAGTCTACTTGTTTCTAGGGGAGGTGGGAGGGGTAGATGCGGCCGCAGAAGAAGTTCCGACGAGGTGGACGCCGCTGGCAGTGAATGGGCTATGGTACGCCGGTGGATGAGCAGTCTAGGGTTTCGAGAGGGGAGGGGAGAAAGGGCGATGAAGTACGGACGACGTGATGTAAGATGCTCTGGTGCTGTGGAGTTAGTCGTTTTTGCGGGAGGGGGAGAGGAAATGGGGGTGCCGTGTAGTGGGGGAACCGGAAGTTACCAAAGCAGCCCCGACCTATCATGTAGATGAGGGCGGTATCATAACTGTTGGTCTCCGTGCACCAAGGACAAAAGGGGGATTTTGCATGCTAAAGACTAAGGTGGCGGAAATTTTAGAAGGAGGTGGGAGATTTTGCCGCCCGCGGGATCGTTCGTATCCAGTTTCAACTAATTTTGGACTGTGCTAGCGGGAAGGTCATGCTAGACTGTGTACACTGGGCACACGTCAGCGGTTAATAACTAGTGTGAAGTCCACCCCATAAAAAAGACAATAACTCGGGATGATGCGCCGATAACTTGGACGTTCACACGGGAGCGGCCAATCGTATGGGTGTAGTGGCACGTTCACAAAAAAAGGGATCAAACGCCCAGCCTATGTATTTCTCATGTAAATAGATAATTTAGTGCCATTGGTTATTTACTTTAAACATAATGCATTGACGTGTTAGTGTAGAGGGGCACAAAAAGAAATGGATATTGTAGTCAGCTACTTAAAAGTGTTACCTCATATGATTACATAGCCTCCATTTCATAAATGCGTACCCGTTGAATTTATATATGAATATTACATATATTACTTCAAAATAGAAACATAAATCATCCAAGACTAATGAATTTGAATGCAAGAGTAACAATGGTGCATGTTCATGATAGCTACATTGGTTGTTTGAAGAAACATCACTGTAACTTTGGCATGCTCAACTAAAAAGGCTTATTTAAATAGAAAAAAATGTGATATGTGAGTGTCCAATCTTTATAGCGTTGAATCGATATTGTACCTTTGGCCACGATACGAAGTAGATATTGACTTATGTTCAAGCGATGCACGTCCACGATTGCTAGATAGTGATACATGAATGAATTGTGCAATCTCTCTCACACGCATACATATCTCAGTTCCCTGTGGGCATCGGAATCACACACGCGCACTTCGTGTATTTCTCTCCCTCCGTCAGGGTTAAATTCGTCTTTCTACCCTGTCCTACAAGTCTCTCATACAGAAACACACATGCTCTCTATGTCTAACACGCCCACCCCTTTAATTCCGCCCACCCACAGCCACTAATGTCTCTCACACATATGCTATCTACCTATCCCTTAATATAGCTAGATATGTGTCACACAAACTCCTTCTCCCTACTAGCAAGATGCCCATGCGTTGCACGGAACATCAAGATGCATTTGTATGAGAAGTTTATCTTGTGGGAGAAAAGGATGAACGAGGGAATGCCTTATTTGCAAATGCGGAGAGGGGTGTGGGTATCTTTTTGCAAAATTGCCATAGTTTCCTTCTTGTCCGTCGGATATAAATCGGATGTCCTATATTGCAGGATGGCAGGAACACCATCATCACCAACTCTGTTTTTTTATAAGAGTAGAGATATGTGAGTTTCACTGCCCCCCCCCCCACACACACCCACACTTCCCAACACCGAAGGAGTAGGGTGACACCTCAATTCTGATACTAATCTATCGACTGGCTTCTCTCTCAAACATACACACACACACTACCTGGCACCGAAGGAGTAGGGTGGCACATCGATCTTGATAATAATCTATCTACTCCTCTTTCAAACACACACACACACACACTCGCTAGTTGTGCCTCTGTGCCTACCGCACACACTCTCAATACGTCTTTCTCTCCCTCCCCCCCAACAATGACAGCAGAAGGGTGATAACTCGATCTGATCATAATCTGTCAATTGGTTTCTCTCTCAAACATTGTGTCTCGGTGCCTCGCTCGGTAGCCCCCTCGATATGTAGACTTCTCGCGCGCACAGCTGTAGTGACGATGACGCTGAACCCAGTGTGCCTTGTTTTTACCGGCCTCATGTGATAGTTTTCACCCTGTTTTCTGTTAATTAACAAGGCAACCTTTTCTTTGTTACTACTAGTGAATCTGAAATCATTCGGGGCAGACATAAAATATATCACTTCAACCCAATTATCGCAGCAACTATTTTAAAAGAAATTAGCTAGCTGCCCGTGCGTTGCACGGAACATCAAGATGCATTTGTATGAGTAGTTTATCTTGTGAGAGAAAAGGCTGAACGAGGGAAGGCCTTATTTGCGAACATGGAGAGACGTGTGGGTGTATTTTTGCAAAATTGCCATAGTTTCTTTCCTATCCATTAGATATAAATCCGATGGCCTATATTGCAGGATGGCACGCACACCATCATCACCAACTCTTTTTCTACTCCCTCCGTCCGAAAATACTAGTCATCAAAATGGATAAAAAGAGATGTATCTAAAACTAAAATACGTCTAGATACATTTCCTTTTATCCATTTTGATGACAAGTATTTCCGGATGGAGGGAGTATTTGTCTTTTTAGAGATTTCAACAAGTGACTATGACCGGACCTTACCAACATACTCAAAAAAGTAGTCCATAATCTTGATGTTACCCTCTTTTCTTGGCGGTGCAGTGCCATCTAGATACCTCATAAATAAATCAAGGACAAATCTGACCCCTTCCTGAAAAGACATACGGAGCAAAATGAGTGAATCTACACTCTAAAATATGTCTACATACAGATCCGTATGTGGTAGTCACAGTGGAACCCACAAAGTACTTAATATATACTTCTTTCGCTACTGTACTGACAGTGGAACCCACAGAGTACTTAGAATACAAGATTAAGGATGGACTTGTTTCTTTTTAACTTTCTGTACGAAGCTATAGCCACCCTGCAAGTCACGTGTACACTATACATGCAATTAACTTTTTATAGAGGGACAATCAGACAGGCAATTAACTCAAATGGATTGGATGTCACCAACATAAAGAGCATCTCCAACGGCAGCCGGCAAATTTCCTCCCGCTTCCTTAAGCGGAGGACGACATCAAACGCCAGCGGCATACATTTTTACAACTCTAATCAACCAGATGAAATTCGTGCAAACACGGACTGATTTCATATAAGCATGAAGGATTTTGTATAAAAAGCCGGATCTTCATATAAACATGATGGATTTCATTACATTTACATGAACTAAGAGGTGCCAATCCGGCTCTCTTGTATAATTAATACTCCCTCCATCCGGAAATACTTGTCCTAGAAATGGATGTATCTAGACTTATTTTAGTTCTAAATGGCCGCCCGCGGATCCCTTTGTCTTCCTCATGTCCGTCAGACACTTGCGGGGTCGACGAAGGTCCTCGGAAGAGACGAAGCAGCAAAGAAACCACCTGAATGCGCGGTCGTTGCCTCGGCGGTGCCCTTCATGGGTCCCAAGTGGCGGCGGCCTCCCGCGTTCTACTTCTCCACGATGATGGCGGCGGACACGGAGAAGCTAGCCACCTTCTCGTCACTCTCCATGCACCCGAATTCTGTCTCTGCCTGCATGGCGCTGCCGCAGGCACAGGAGGTGCACCCACAGACACGGGAGGTGCGGCCACTGCAGAAACTGGTGGCGCGGTACGACGCGGCAACGACGGTGCCCGTACCGGCGTGCTCGCCGCCGTGCCGGCGTGGAGCAACTCGCCACTACTCATCGAGCTGAACTGGAGGGGCGAGCTGCTGAACCATGCGCCTGCTTGAGGCGGCAACTGGCTCCATCGGGCCAAGCGAGGTTGGTGAAGCACCTAGCGGCCTCGCCCGTATCCAGAGGGCTCGGCGGGCCACCCAGCCGGGTAATATGCCGGTGAACGGCTCATCGGAAGCCATCAGAAGAGTGGAGAAAATGGTTAAGGAGGAGATGGGGAAGCGACGGAGGGGTGCGATTCTTGCCCGCTGTCTGTCTGGCCTCGTGTAAATAGAGGGCGGACGGTAGGAGCTTGGCCGGCGTCTGGCCTCTTTTAAACTGAGGGCGGACGGGAGGATCTCGGCCGGTGTTGCGTTTAATTCTGGCCCGCTCATGAATGGACGTGTGGCCGGAGTAGGATTCTCGGTTTGCATGCGGGTTTAACGGAGGGGTTTAATGGAGGCGCCGGGCGTGCAGCGGGCGGCGCAGTACTATTTGATTTGACAGCAGTAATGAGCCGGCAAATCACAAAGGCCCTCACCTCTCGTGAAACCGACCGAGCTAGACTGCCTCGCCCTCTAGCCTTTTAAACAATGTATATACTCCACTTTTGTACAGTAGTACTATTAAAAAGGGTTGTCACAATAATGGTGTCCAGCATAAGTGCACAACCCACCCCTCAAATAAAACTAAGCACCCTGGAATTCTTTGACAAAACTAAGCACCCTGAAATTCTTTGACAACTAAACTGCTGGCTATATCATGTTGGCCATATATATTGTATGTATATAATGTGAAGAAACGAGTGGTTTTCGTAAGATGACTTAATACTCACCTAGACGGAGGGAGTATTTGATTTGATAGCGGGCGGTGCAGTTCCCGATATGGCTTTAATGCAGACGAGGGAGGGAATAGCGGTTCCTGATATGTTGAACAGCCAATGCATCCTCCTTTAATTAATGCATGAGGGAAGTAATGGGAAGAGGTCCGGGAAAAGAGGCTGCACAATGTGAATGCAACGCAGTTTGCCCTCATTGCCCTTATATAAAGGTGCCCCTCCATTCCAATGCATCTACCACATCGTACGCACCTAAGTATTTGCCTAAGCACCTACACTAAGCGCAAAAGAGCTCACTCCAGACCCATGGCGGCGATGCGCGTGAGCGGCCAGCGGCTGCGCCAGATGGTCCACGACGACGGCCTGCGGCATGCATCGAGGATCGTCTCCAGACGGTGTTGGAGACCGGCTAGTGGATGGCCGCCGTCGATGCCAACTACGACTCTCAGTTGGACCAGATGATTTTTGACACCATCAACAAGTTCACCGTCATCAAGAAGCTCGCGGACGACATCACCGTACTCCTCCAGCCCACGCGCCCCGACTCCTCATTGCCTACACCCTAATCGGCCTCCATGGCTGGAACCTCTTTCAAGCACTGGTGGCCCTGCGACTACCCGCCGACGCCACGAAGGATGTCCACCTGGAGGTCGCGCTCGCCGCGAGGCGCCTCGCCCTGCAAGAATTCGTCGACCTACACATCCACGTGTACGATTAAATCGTGTACATAGGTATCTACAAGGCCAGTGAGGAAGCTACGACGTTGGCCTTCCTCAACCGACTGGAAGCCTTGGATGCCTTTGCTGAGAAGCACCTTGACCTTGCCACAAAAGCCTCCGCTCCTTAGCCGCCGGTCGGTGGCCCGGCGCACTAAGTTGAGGAGGAGGAGGTCGTACGTTCGTGGATCCATCTTTCTTCTTGCCTTCTGTAACCACCACTGTGATTGCATCATCGTGGCCTTAATTCTTATTGTGTTGTTGCATTCTCGTTCCAGTCAATACCGACATTTGTGATCCCTTTGCTTAATTATATGCATCACTGTAACTAGTACTCCATCCGTCAATTTATAAGTTGTGCTTACTTTTTCCATCAACTTCGTGCAACACGCGGTCATCTTGCTAGAAACACTACTCCCTCCGTCCAGGTGAATAAGTCATCTTAGATTGTGTGGATGTCATGTGGGGCCTTAGTGTAGCTTTCCAAAGGTGTGGCTTGAACCAAACACTCACCTAAGTTAATCAAACTTGCCTAACCTTACATTCCACAAGATTTTGCCACATGTTAGAATCCAGAAAGCTCCACATGTAGAAGCATAATGCACAAACCACCAGAATCTCATGCGTGCAATGCACGTGTACCTTACTAGTACTAGTTGGTAGGAGTAGTAGTAAGAAACAAATTCCAGTTTTGGCACGAGCTCGTACTGCGGGAGCACCACAAGGCCTGCCGCAGGAGTTACATTTCCCTCTCGGGGCCCACGGGACTGAACTTCAGTGGCTTAGTGCCCGGCCTATGAGTCAATGACATGCGGACCTTAAATGCGGATGGCCCACATGTCATTCTCATGGTGGTGGCGTGGTTCGCGACTCACTCGTTCGAGATGAACTGGCCGGTGGTGGCATGGCCGTGGCGAGGGTGCCACAGCTGGGCGTCGGGGCGTTACGAGGCGTAGATGGCCACACCTGCGGGTACTACCTGTAGTACATAAGTACTCCAGCTGAGGATTGATGCCTGAGACAAAATGTGTCACAGCCGCTGGATGAAAATTCGATGGTGCGGGAGTACGGATCGGAGCACAGCAGCGGAGCAGGCAAACTGCGTCCAATCGGGTGTGTCTGTGGTAGAAAGTTGATGGTCGCGCAGTTCAGCTGGCCCGCATGTCATGCACACAAAGGCAGAGGAGCGGTGGGGCCGAGAGGGATGAGGGTCACATCGGGGGGATGAGGATCCCCTGACGCGAACAATCCTACCATTCTGTCACTGACATGTGGGACCCATAAGCGTGGGTCCCACCTATCAGCGAAGGAAAGGCAGGGCAAGGCAGTGATAGCCACGTTAGAGGATCCATGTCCACGTCGGGGGACGTCGTGCCGTGGGTTGGAGCGGTGTCGTGGGAATCGCGTGTGGGTGTGGCAGTGTTAGAAACAAGAAACGTGATGGTCGTCGTGGTTCAACTTCCATGGACAAGCTGTCATGTCTGCTGACACATGTATATCAAAACTAGAGTGTTTATATTTCAAGCACATGAACAAGTATTATTCTACTACTTTGGATCCATTGCAACGCACAGGCCAGCACATTGGTAGTAGTAGTGTCCATATCTATCTCTAGAGGCCTTCCCTCGTTCATCCTTTTCTCTCACAAGATAAACTACTCATACAAATGCATCTTGATGTTCCGTGGAACGCACGAGGATGTTTCCTTGGGGTTCTCTCCAGCGCGGCGTGGCCGTAGTTGCAAGTTGACGCCCCTTGAGATGCCGACGTTGAGGTGCACTCGGATTTCCTCCGATGAGCAGGTAAGATGAGTTTGATCAAGTAGTAAATGCATTCTAAAGACTACCTCCGTGTCCATTTCCTAATTCTCCCCCTGCCCACTGTTTCACAAGTTAGGCTCGGTGCGAGTGGAGATTGGCTTGCATATGTATAGGAGCGTACCAACAACAATTTGCACAACATTTACAACGGTGAAACCGTTCCCGTAGAACCTTTGTCCAACATTGGGATTAGCCATTCAATGGGCCACCGCATGAATTGGTACGATGGAACCATAGTGAGATTGAATAAGATAGCACGAACCTTGCACATGGCGGTCAAAGGCAGACCATGCTGTCTGCGGCCGATTTGTTTTTTTTTGAATATGTACTGCAAGGCAACAGCCTCACAGCTCTTTATTGAAAACGACAAAGAACAAAGTCCTATTACAAGTCCATACAAGAAAAGAAAAGAAGAAGACAGAAATACTTACAAAGTTACAACCCAAGCAGGGCAAAGAAAAAACACTACCTAAGGAAGGTTAGAGATCCAAGTTAGAAGGCTATCCTTGTATTTACATTTTATCCTATGAGAAAGAAGGGTTATGTCATGGATGAAGTTATGCCTCCATGCACTGAAAGAAGGTGTCTCATTCCTGAAAACCTTGCCATTCCTCAAGATCCAAATGTTCCAAGCTGCTGTAAAGACCACTTCAGTGAAGAAAGAATGCCCAAAATCCTTCCTAGCCTTTACTGCCATATTGTATGTTGTCATCCCAGGTTGTGGGTCCCAGATAATCTGCAAGTAATTCTAGACTCTAATGCTAAAATTACAAGAGAAGAACAGATGTGCACGATCTTCATGGATCAGATATGGACATAGGACACAAGTATGATCTTCCACATGCCAATGCCTTCTGAGTAGCATGTCTCTGGTGTTTAAACGATCTCTCAGCAGTAACCAACCAAACATTTTGATTTTCAATGTACATGAAGATTTCCAAATCCATTGGAAAATTGGATCAACAACAATATGCTGATGCTCATGCACATAGAAGGATTTGGGTCTGAAACAACCCTTATGAAAAGGCCAAATCCATGCGTCATGAGTTGTAGAGCAAGAATAAGCATGAGTCAGCTGTTGAAGACATTCAAGCTCAGCAAAGGCTTGTGTAGAGAGGGGCAAATGCAAAGTTGACAAAAACTCCTGGCAAAGCACATCAGACACTAAAAGCTGCTCATCAATAACAAAGGAGAAGAGCCTGGGAAATTTTTCACTGAGACAGGAACCCTTTAGCTCAACCATCCATCTGTCAGACCAAAAGAGAATGGATCTGCCATCACCCAACGTTGGAGTAGCCATCTGACAATATTTGTCAGCCAATTTAAACACATCACGCCACCAAAAAGATCCACAGAGTGTGGTAGTATGAGGGACATAGTTGGCATAGTAGGCATTCCAAATAAGGCCAACCCATGGGATGTCATGATGATTATAAAATTTGTGCAAGAACTTCATAAGCAAGGCCTCATTCTACACCCTGAGATTAAGCACACCAAGACCCCCTTTGTTTTTTTGGTAAGCATACCAAGTCCCAAGCAGCCAGGGATTGTCTTGGAATCAGAGTTCCCTCTCCATAGACATTGTCTCTGAATCCTTTCAATTTGCTTCAAAATTCCAGTTGGGATGACTAGTGTGCACAGGAAGTATATGGGCATTGATGTTAAAATAGACTGGAGCAACTGCAACCTGCTACCTTGATTCAGAAAACATGAAGTGGCAGACAATCTTCTTTCAATCGTATGCACAAGGGGCAGGAGGTCTTGGATTGAGGGCCTTGTAGTCCCCATGGGTAGACCCAAGTAAGTAAAAGGCATGGTTCCTATACTACATCCAAGAATTGAGGCCAACCTGTTAGCTTCATCACATGACATGTTCATAGGCACCATAAGGGATTTTGTAAAATTCACAGATAATCCTGTTGTCACAGCAAAGACATCAAGCATGTCTTTAAGAGCAAGCGGTTGGTGATCGATAGTAGGCAACACAATTAGTGTATCATCAGCATACTGAACAATGGGGTAATCCTGGCTGTTGGAAGGGATTGGCAAAGTCAGAATTCCTTTACTGCACATGTCGTTGACAATAGACTGAAGCAGGTCAGCAGCAAGGACAAAAAGAAGACGTGACATTGGGTCTCCTTGCCTGACTCCTCTCTTACATTTAAAATGGTTACCAGGAACACCATTAAGAAGCACAGAAGAAGAACCAGAAGACAAAATAGTTGGCATCCAGGAAATCCATTTGTCATTAAAACCCTTGTATCTTAAGATTCTAAGAATGGCATCATGCTCAATAATGTCAAAGGCTTTAGTAAAATCCAATTTCAGCAGCACTGTTGGTTTCTTTGAAGCATTACACTGGTGGATATACTCAAAGCACCAAGCTAGACAATCCTGAATAGACCTGGATTTAATAAACCCATATTGGTTTTTATGAATACAGGAAAGGATGACCTTCTGCAACCTGTTTGCCAAAAGTTTAGTGAGGAATTTCAAACAGGTATTTGTCAAGGATATTGGCCTGTAATCATTCAAACCCTCGGGTGTAAGCTTTTTTGGAATCAAGGTTATGAGAGAACTGTTGATACACTCCAAATCAAGGTGCCCCTCAGACAACTCTTTGACCAGTTGATGAAAGTCATCTTTAATTATGTGCCAACACTTCTTAAGGAAAAGGCCAGTGAAGCCATCTGGCCCAGGTGCTCTGTCAGGGGGCATTTCCTTAATAACACAATTAATTTCCTGCTCAGAAAAGGGCTTGGTCATGTCATCTAGTCCCTGAACCTTCTTGATAATATTTGGCATATCAAAACCCATTTGTGTATTATTTGTGCATCCCATCCTCTGCTTAAACTCCTGCAAAAATAATCCAGCAATTGATGCATGATCAGAAGTCACTTGCCCATCATCAGAAGTTATACTAGAAATAGAGTTATTCCTGTATCTCTCTATGGCCATGGCATGGAAAAATTTGGTGTTTTCCTCTCCCACTTTAATGTTTCTAATGGTACATCTCTGCTTCCAGTAGATAAATTGCAACCTTAGAGTTTCCTCCAAATGCAACTTTACATTTTTCCTGAAATTTTCCTCAAGCCCAGACAAAGGCCTTAACTCCTCAAGACCATCCAGACAAAGAATTACTTTATTGCAGTTGGAAATTAGAGCCTTGACGGTAGAAAGGCTAATGTGCCAATGTTTGAGTGCCTGCCTGAGAGCTTTGAACTTTGCAGATATTATAGCAGCAGAAGATCCCTTATGGACTGGCCTACTCCAAGATTCACTGACACAATCAAGAAAACCAGGAAAATTAGTCCAGTAATTTTCAAATCTAAACACTTTGGCCTTGGGAATAGTGGTTTTGATTTGCACCACACATGGCACATGATCTGAAGTGGTTCTAGCCAGAGGTAGGACCATAGAGTTAGGATAAGAACATGTCCATGAAGGGGTTGTAAAAAACCAATCAATCTGTTCAAGCAAAGGAGCAGTTTGCATATTTGTCCAAGTGTACTTTCTGCCCTTGATAGGTAATTCAATTATGCCCAGATGCCCAATAACCTCATTAAAGATGAACATGTCATTAATATCACCACCTGGTTTGTTCCTATTTTCCATTGATCGCATGAAATTGAAATCACCCAGTAACAGCCAGTTAGCATGATCAGGGATAATTATATCATGCAACCAATTAATAAAATTATCTCTAGCTGGGTTTTGATAGGGTCCATAGACTGAAACTAGAGTCCAGGTTTGGGAGTTATGCACAGACTTGAACTCCACCATAATACCAAAACTATTGGATTCAATTAGCTTTCCAGCAAACAAAGCAGTACTCCATAGGACTAACAACCCACCCGAGGCTCCAGACGAAGGCACTTGAATAAACTGATCAAAACGTCGTGGACAACACTTACGGATGAAACGCTGATCAATGACCTCACATTTTGTTTCTTGGAGGCAAGCAATGGAACAAGCACTTTCATCGATTTTCTGACAAACTGCACGCTTTCTGTCATCTAAATTCAGACCTCGCACATTCCAACAAAGAACTTTCCAATCTCTAACATCATTGTGATTCATTACAGACCATAATAAAGTAACAGCAAAAGACTGTCACATAATGACAGTACCAGTTCAGCCAAGGGATAGCATAAAAGTTCAGACAAAGCCTAAAAGATAAGTGCAGATAAATGGTTTTCGCAAGGGTTAACCATAAACCCCACCAAATGAAACGATCAGCTATCATTGGAACTAGGAGGAGCAGAAGACTTGCAAGAAGAAGCCTCAAGCTTCTCCTTAGTGAGCTTCTCCAGCCCAATGCCGAGGCGAAGGCCAACCTGCTGCAGCACATTGATTGGCGTGGGCGGCGGCACAGTAGGTTGATCTGCATCGTGAGGAGGAGCCCGCGGTAGTTCGCCATCCACAGTAACCTTGCGCTTCTTCTGAGGCTTTGTTGCAGGTTTCTTCATAGGGGACTTGGCTAGAGTAGAATGCCTGAAGCCATCACGTAGGGCTGAGAGTCTGGCACTGTGCCTAACCTCAGACTCAACAATCACAGACTTTGGTTTACGAGCACGAGCTAGACGCTGTCTTGGGGCTGTAGAGAAATTGAAGGCGTACATCTCAACAGCAGACAAAGCTGGATCAACCATGGCACAATCCTCAACGACATTGTCAAAACAAAGTGCACGAGCAACAGGAGGCTTCCTTGGAATATTCACCATCCGACGTACAGGTGAAGGATGAAAAACCAGCTTGTTCTTCATAGCCGTGTAAGAGAAAGATACCTCCCAAGAGCGCTTAGATAGTAGAACTGGTTTAAACGGACTGTAGAACTGTAACCCTCGAGGAATGTGCATTGTATCAAAGACTGGCATCATACGCTGAAAAGATCTTGTCCATTGCATTACCGAAGGAAGCTCTGGTCTGAAAACTGTCAGAACTTGACCAATAACAACATGAGGCTGGATCAGAGGAGCAGGTAGAATCCACAGGCCCCGAGTTCTCTAAATCCACAACACCTTGCTGATTATTGACAGATCCCTCAGTAGAATCCACAGGCCCCGAGTTCTCTAAAACCACTGACTCTTGAGAAGCAGGTAGTGCTTCATCCTCATGAATCTCCTCAATAATGACATTGTCATGCTGGTTATGAGGCTGCGGATCATCATTGTGAGCATGAGGGGCCTCATTCCAGCCCAGCTCTGGAAACTCAGGCATGACAAAGTTAACATCATCAAAAGGCATGTTCCCGGGCAGCGGATGAGGGTTTCCATTGAAAGGCATCGGATCTTCATCAGCTGGCATAATGTCAGCAAATTCTGCCAAGAGCACATAGATAGGTGCTGTCTAAGAAAGACGCGTAGCTCCAAAGTCTGCATACTCACGATAGACAACATCCCTAGGTACTTGCTGAGTGCTTGGGAAAGAAACATAAACAAGAGTCCTGACTAGCCGCGGATCATCCTG